>NC_060209.1:48420000-48720000 GCF_021130785.1 Homalodisca vitripennis | reverse complement strand
AAAGCTTGAGTGTTAGATCTGTTTATAATAAAGTGCATGTACCTGTTTAATGGATATAAACATACACGTTTTACAGATTTGCTTAATCGTGGCAACAAGAAAAATTCTACATCTGCATTTGAAATGCTTCTTAAACACAAGTGCTCATACATGGGCAAAGCTTACGAAAATCGTGTGAATCGCAGGAAACACCTAGTTGTTAATTAAAAGGAAATGTTATCTCGATGAAAAGCCTTTACCAGTGAGTAACGACTATTATTATGTGTATGACAAAAATGAAGACGTCGTGAAGAGCAATCGCATCAAAACTAGTTATGCACAGCGTTTTGTAATCCCAATACGTGGGTTGTTAATCCAAACATGAGTATACAATATATTTTTATTTTTTAAAAGATTTTATTATTAAGTATTAAATATAACCCAAATTGTTCGTATTTCTTTAGATTTTGCATTTTTAATACTGTGTTTGAATGTTTAAGAAAGGAACATAAATAGAATGTTTGGGTTTTTCTAAACCAGAAAGTCTAACAATTTTATCAGTGAGTCATTCTTTCATAAGGTGTTCTTAGCGACCGTTTTTTTACATTATTTTTTTCATTTGATGGCTTAGTTAACATATTTCTTACCTAAATATTACACCATGTAAATAAGTATCTATATTCCAATTTATTATTTACAAAAATATGAAATGTTACATTATAAGTATCAGTTATATGTAAAATCTAAACCTTGTTAAACTCATTATTCCACTAGAAAGTTGTAACTAAAACACACGAACACAATTATTTGATTACTACATTAGACCTACATTCAATTACATTTAGAGTTCTCTTTATTAGGTTCTCTATGGCGGTTATCCTATGTACGGACATGCGCCGTTTTCAAAATCGAATTTATTACAGAGATAAATGAGCATAAACCTTTTCTTTAACAAAATTTTCTAGAAACATAAAAGATCTAAACCAAAACCTTTTTAACATTATAATGCAAAACAATTTTTTTCGCTACAACAAAATATTCTGCTTTGCCACTACTTTGTATTTGCGAGAAAGATAGAACTAAAACATATGTTAATACAATGTGATAAAAATAAACATACTAGGCTAACCTAATTATCCTACAGAGTGAAGTACTGAGAAACCGAATAAAATGTGTGAAGAGCTAAATAGTGAAGGACTCCATTGACAAAGGTTGGCAATATCCGGGGACGTGAGTGCTTTCCGCCCGACTGTCCACCTACGTTACACACATATCTACTCCACATATCACTGATTGACCTCTTCAACTGTCCAACTGTCTTAATTAATTTCTAAATCGCGCTTTACTTTTAATTGTACATTTAAGTTAATTACGAAATTGTCTGACAACTTCAGCGTATCTTATTTTCAAGTTTTACAAGACTGTTTTTAATACATTCTTCAAAGGTTTAATGTCAAGGCAATAAAGTTCCTGAAAACGAAATCTACTTTTTTAGGATCGTATCATCAACGTTGAATTAGGTAAGGAAAAAGTGTGATATTAAACTGTTTTAAATCTCTAGCTAGATGCCAAGAGATTATATTTCTATTTTTACCTGATAATTGCTACTAATACACCTAACTTCAAGTTATTATTTTCTAAAGTATATGCTAAATATATAAGTGTAACTTCAAATGTGACGTGATTCTGCTTTTATTTAATGATAACAGGGTTAAGAAGAATTTAAATCATTTAATAAGTAACATGGCATTTCGGTGTGTTAAATATATCCTCTTCTTCTTGTACCAAATGCTACAATGTAAGTTAGGAAAAGAGTTATACTAACAAGTAGCGATTTACATATTAGAGCCAAATTAAGAAAAAAATAAAAAAAACATACCTGAACTAATCCTCATACCCTAAAAAGTACAAAAGAAAAACAAAACTACTAGACATTAATGAATATTATTTTATTTATTTATTTTATTAGCTGAAATAGTGGCTCTAGGCCAACAAACCAAAAATTAAACAAAATTTATCTGCGTACAGATACAAACTAACTTGCTTAATGCCGCCAACCATTGGATGTAAATATCACTCAAACAGCACTTCGATGAAGACCGGATACAAGACATTTTGTAGTTTAATTCAAACTTCCATTAGCTATTCATTGTCATATGCCGCTACAACATATTGTAAAATTCGTTCAATTAGCGATCCAGAAACTACAGAAGATAGTATTTGTAGTTACTAAACGTTACCCGCACCTTCGAACACAACTTAGTTCTCAAATATTTCCTTAAACAGTATTAGTTTTATTCCTCTTCGAAATAAATCATGTGACATTTAAAATATCGTAGAGAATATAAAACAAAATTGCTGTCAGGTTTTTGAAAGGTAAATGATTACAATTCATGTTAAAACTAGTAGTTTCCCGTGGTTACACACGCAATTTCGGAGGCTTCCATATGAGCAATTCTGGTTCGAGTAAATTATATATACGACCCTAATACTGAGTGAGATTTCCTTGCTCCTATGATCAAAGAAATATATCCAAAGTTGTATACGTATGACCATTGTAATTTATTTTATGCTTAATATATTTTGTACCTTAGTTGATGTTGCCTTGTTTCCTCGAGCAATGAAATATAAATACATACAAAGGCCTGAGAAGCAGAATTTAGTCAAAAGTCTACTAAGATGCGTTTTATTAAAAGTTATAAATTACAGTTTATCTGTATTACAGAACTCAGCATTGCACACTTTATTTTTGCTCAAATGTACAGTTAAAAGTACATTTTTGGTAAAACTTTTAGTTTTTGTATCTAAAACTTTTTCTTCTTTCAACTTTTCGTTGCTCAGCAGTAGTTGCATAATAGGTTGGAATAAGCAGGGTTGTTACTATCATGCTTCCACTATGCTTTCAAGAAAAAATTTAAATTGGTAGTTACATTTATTACACATATTATTTTGCTGTCATAAAACAATGTTTACACAGAATATTTTAATAAATTAACAGGCTTTTGAAATCTATGTGATAATACAACAATCATGTTCTATTTGCCTAATTTTCCGTGCGCATTTACAATACTATAATCCTTGTTCTGCTAGTTGGGGTAAAAACTAATCCAATAAAGCAAAGACCGTTATAATCGTTATAGCCATTTTTAAGTTATGGTGTAACAACCCCGAGTTTGTTTTTTGCATATAGATTTTGTTAAGTTCCAGTCAGGTGGATATTAAATATAAGGACTTATTGTGTCAAGAGAATACCTCCAGAACCATTGGAAACGGAATATTACAGATGTATGCAGTTTTATGAGCAGCAAAAGTCACCCAAACCGATACAGCTAGATCCGGGATCTATGAAACTATTCGGACTGATTGGATATACTCAATGAATATTCGATTACGATTCGATAGTCAAATATTTTTACTGCATACAGCTTATACTCTGACATTATTGCAATATGACGGTGATAACGAATATTAAGGACGGTAGATTAATAATGACGGTATTGCTAAAAACGTTTATGCACTAACAATATTCAATAGGGGTACTAAATATTAAAAATAACTTCAAGCCTTGCAATTCCACTCCATTCCCTCTTAGGGCTGTATAAACATTTTTAATTCTCGAGTATGTTAAACCAGTTTGATTAGGTACATTACTAAATTATCTTTGCTCGCTAACTAAAATGATTAAGATTATAGTGACGATACACATGAGACATTACCCACGCCAACATGGTTCAAATCCATATTATTTTGTATAATATGCACACAGAAGAATGTACTGGTAAAAGACTATCAAGGTAGACATGATAAGCAAGTGATTTCTGTTCAGTCTTCGGCCCTCAATCCATGTTGCGTCCAATCGTGAAGATGAAGTAATAGAGAGTCAAAGATGGTATGGTGCAACATATAACCTGCTAGCCTCACAAAATGTACAGATAGCCGCGTGTTTTATCTAAGGAATTCCTCACATTTCTTATGGTGGAAACAGAAACTTCGCTATATTTCTTCTGCCAAAAACAATAAGGTATGGTGTAGTTTTTTTTTTGTTATCCTAGAAGATGAATATACATATATAATGTGATAGTACGGTAAAACGTTACCTAATTTTATCTATCTCTATAAGAAATATTACATCATGTAAAATGCATATCAACTCGTAAAAAAGTAGATATTTATCCGCCTGGGATACTGTTCAAAATAGTTTATTACCTAGTAATTATATCTTTGTTTTTATGTATTATCGTTTATGCTGTATACCTCAAAGAACAGTGTTTGAATATTTTACAAAAATGCAAACTACACCTCGTAGGAAATACTTAATTAAGTTTCCTCAATAAGCTTTAGCAAAGGGCCAGGATAAATTTAATTTTCCGTTTGCCACTATGTTTATATGTCTCTAATACCGCACGAGAACAAACTGACATTTATTATTTGAAACGTAATTTTTTATACAAACAACAGCAAATTAATACAATAAGTATCCATGTTGGTATTTGACTGAGTGCGGGTTAAAATTATAGGTAAAACACATAAAGAATATAATTTTGAAAGTACACCAGGTACGTAGCTAAGTACTATTATTTCACTACTCAGTTACTAATAATCTATGTGAATGCAATATAATAAAACATTAAAATAGATACCACTAATATTTGTTATTGATAACAGATATACAGTAGAAAAAAACAATCATTGCCTATTAATGACTTTCCACCCTTACATTTGTGTATATTATGGAACAAGATTATTTTAATAGTGTGTATTGGTTATTAGGAATCGCAAACCATTTAACAGCATACACTATTTTCAAAAATGTGACAGTATATTTTTATAAAAATATAGTGTATTTGTAATTTTCTCCCTTTACCCTAAAAAATACAATGAGAGAGTATATAATAATAAAAGAATAAGTTGGTTAGTAAGTTTATTGGAAAATACGGTCACATGTAAAGCGTATGCGCTCAGAATGTAAATCAGCGTAATTTCCAATTGATTAACCTCAACACCAATTAGTTGACGGCTTGACGCTAGAGAGCTTCCACTCAGTCAGTGTATGAAGGCAAATCCGTGCAATAACCTATTCAGTGGGATTGTTAGTAGCCTATTACTAACCAGAAACCATTCCGCCACGCTTCGTTTGTCGATGTGGCTATCTACTCTTATTAATGTAACCGAATTATTCTGGTCATGTACCTACAATGATTTTTTTTATTTTACAACCATTCATTTAGTAAGAACCTATTTTTCTATCGAACAATATTGTGACAGGAAAGCTTTTATTAGGTACCATTTATTAAATAATTTTTGAATATAATACCCAAATATTATTGTTGTGTGTGTGTGTGTGTGTGTGTGTGTGTGTGTGTGTGTTTGTGTACATTTAATGACATATTAAACACACATTGCATGGTCTCTAAATATTATTTTTATCTTTCTATTTAAAAATCATTTTGCTTTAAGTTGCGTTTAAGACTTATACTTTGTTTTAGCCCTTTAATACAGAGGGTGAAACAGTGCTTGTAAGTGGACACGAAGTAATTTGATTGTACCATAACTACTGAGTATTCAAAATTATCATTATTTGTAAACCAGATACAGTTTAATCTATGCCACAATGGTTTTCCAATCTCTGCTATACGATCAAATTTTCTTTAATTTAGGAATACATTTTCATACATGTGATTATAACTAATCAGTTTCTTATGTCTTTTCAATACAAAACGGACCCGCTGCCCCCAATAGTTTTCTGACCAAAATGTGCACTTGAGTCCAGCAAATTTCATTCATGATTCCATTTTCAATGGTCACTTACAGTGATCATTTTGTTTCATATCGTAGACATATCGCGAATCGTTTGTTGAGTTATATTATAACCAGATTCCTACGACCAGATATATATATATATATATATATATATATATATTTCTTGTCTCAAACAGGAAACTAAATTCGAGTATATAAAATTTAATAATGTTTTTTCATTCGTCTCTGCTATTATCTGTAGTAATTTTAGTAAATATTATTGAAATAACTATTAGAAGAATTGGCGTGTTTTAAATAGTATTATGAAATTTGCACATGGTTTTTTTTCAATACAAAAAGAATTCTGAAATAATTTTTTATAACATTATTTTTTTGAAATATAAATATGAGTATCTTCTCATATCAATTCAATGCACGTGGCAAACTTATTCCGAACCTGTCACCTATAGTATGTATGAATGAGTATCAAATATTTAAACACCCAAATCATTTATAAGAATGCTAAACATAGTTCTTCCTAAACATTCGCATTAATAATATTAATAGGATTCAATGGGTTTTAAAACTTTATTTTATATTTACTTACCTAGCACTACTTTTAAAGTTTAGTTTTAAAGCTGAATCAGTGGTAAGGCATGATTGTGATATATTAAACCATTAAATATCTGTTATAAATTAAACAGCTTAGGAATACAATGGGAAGATGATTTACCGGTGAAGTTGAAGACAATTAAACTGAAACCAACTGTAATAATGTTGACTTTGTGCTAAAGGTTTGTTGAAACTAACTTAAACTTGCTGGATTTTTTTATAACCAACAATAAATGTGAAATACGTATAATGTATTTTTCTTAATGGGAAGATACCGATTATTCAACCATTAAGAATTGTTTCGTACTACAGTCTGTGATTGCTATTATTTTCTTCACATCCCATGCCATCACCGATTACTGGAGGTAAAAGGTAAAAATCGTCACCATAAACGTCCTCTAGCACCATTAAAAAAATGCGGAATTGACACATTGACCCCTTTAAGTTGAATGGTCAATCCTCATTTATCGGGCAGTAATTCATAATTTACCTCCCCAAGGTATTATATTGTATTGTAGAGCTTTACCAAAGTCTTATGGTCTTCTAGCACATTGATATTTATTATTTAATATATTTCCAATAACTGTATCATGGTATATATAGTTTTATGGTATCGATTTATATTGCTACGTTTGTATTACATTCCACATCAAACCTACTATGTTTTGTATTCATGCCATTTGAATTGTTTCTAAACGACGTTTTATTAATACGAACAGTTCGTTTAGATTTACATATTTAGTAGGCCTATGGTACATTTTATAAATGTTTTCTATCTTAAAGAATACAATATTTAACTATTTATATATGCTTAAGGAGAAGCTTGTTTATACATGTATTCTTTCTCTAGTTTAGGTTTTTTTTTAATAAATCGCAGCCTGAAATCATTCAGTTTTTATTTGTTTTCTGCTATAAAGATATATATTAAAATATTAAGTTATTAGTACTATTAGTGTCCAAGATATTAGTGTTCATGGCTTTATTTTTGTTCAGCGCGTTTATTATGTACACGATATAAAGTTTTATTACAATAAGTACAATCAGTTTGTCTCAAGATCTTTGTTTCCACATACCAAAGAAAACATTCTGAAGTGATTTTATGGGTGCATTTTAGTAATCTCCTTACCTCTTAAACATAAAAATAAATTTAAAACTATTTCTAATTTTAAAGCATTTGGTAGTTTTCCAAAACTAGTATACCAAGAAAGAAAACTCTATACCAGTTTATGTGTGCAGTTCATAAATTGTACAAAAAGCACCAGAGAACACATTATGATTGTTTTAAGAAAATTCATCAGAACAACTTTAACTTTAACAACTTTGCAGAGAAATAAGCGTTTACTGTTTGTGCTGTATTGTAAATTATAAAATAAAGATGCGCTCCTGGCGGGCTGTTTGGTCTTCATCATGCCAATACAAATATATTAGTCAATGACAGAAACTAGTAACCACATCCTAGTAACCCTCTGATCAGCATTCTTGTGGTGCTGATTACCATTACAATGCGCTTAGTATAAGCTGTCTTAACTGATCAGTACGTATAAAATATTAATGTTAGTTTAGTATTTTAATTGCTTAGAGCGTATTTAATTGTTAAAACCCGTAATTTTTAATTGAAACTTTTTCATAAATTTAGAAAAAAATAAAAGTTAAAAAAATAAATTAAAAAAAACTGAATCAATACATAATCTAGCATTAATAGCAAGGTCCTTGTCAACTTTGGAGATTCCCTAGATAATAAAGGTATAACTTATCAGTGTCCTAAGCAGTAAATATGAGTTTTTTATGAGTAAAACATACATGATTTGGTTACTTAGAATTGGATGCATAATTCTAGGGAAAGGAAGCTGCACGAATGTTTCAATTACGTTTTTCCGTCTTAGGTTAGTAAATTGAAGGATATCTTAATTTAACCAAGCTCATCTTTTTGTAAACCTCTTTAGAAAAAAGAAGTAACTTTTAACAGATTCAAAAGGGTGTTGATGTTTTTCCAAATTATCTAATTATGTAGTAAAGGCTTACAAGTGGTGTAAAAATATATTTACACATTTAATGCATGTATATTTAACGTTGATGAGGAGCTTTGGTAGGAAGGTAGGCAAGGCTACTGGTTTACTATCTGGAAATTTAGGACGGAGGTGTACAGTTTGGTGAGGTACACGAGCCTATTTACTAAACAATTAGAACACGCAGTCACACGAATATACGAAGAGTGGGCAGACATTGCTCCATTACAATTAAAGAAATTGGATTAATGACGAGTTTATTCATAAACGACTATTCTTTTATTATGCGATGTCATCATAAATCTTATAAAGGTGAAAAAAGACTACGGTTTTTTTACATCATACTCTCTGGTGACCAGGACTTGTAGTCAGCTATGGTTTATATAGTCAGCTTGCTGTTTTAGCTAGTCACTGAGTGTGCCAACAGAGGAAAACAACTAACGGTACCAAAACGGCATCAACGTTAAACCTATCGATTATTTGAAACTTATAATTAATTAATAAAATAATAACAAAACGTGGGCTCATGTGTACATCTGAAAGTAATTAACGGGTAAGGTATTTTCTTAATCTTCAGTTAATACTTCTGTCAGAGATGGTAAAATGTATCACCGTGAAATTACTGTACAATAACATATACAGTAGCTTTATTGTACAAAAATAATGAATAGTACATCATAAAACCTAATAATCTATGCCAAGATAAATATAAATTAAAAGATAAGATCATGTTTGAAAGTCATGATATTTGAGATTGAAAATATACAATGGAAAATTATCTTTAATATTTTTAATTAAAAGCGGAATCATCTCAATAAATATATATAACCATTAGTTACAAACATACAGGACAGTAACTTTTAGTTACATATAATTTAATGGACACTACTACCTCGAAAATTAAAATTAATTATAATTATATATAAACGTTCAAAATTAGTACCATGTACAATTTGATAGTGTTCAAGGCGTGTGTAGCAAGCCGATAATGCTTCTTCAGGAATCGGCCTTGATTCGAAAAGGATTCCATGGCTAACCACAACTAAGTCAAGGCTTTAGTTTGAAAACAAAATTATTCAAATGTCCTTAAAAGGAAATTTCCGATGCTGACAGGTCAGGTGATGTTGTAGGTTATTCCAAAGGTTCTCTTCACCCAATCCATTGTGTCCGATATTCTGCCCGAGTACCGTCGTACTTGTGTGCTGTAGTGAGGAGGCTTTCCTTGTTGCTAATACTGGAGTGAAGGACAATTACTACTAAATTATTTTGTTGGCTTAATTTAACTTATCGGTTAAAAAGTACGCTATTTTTGATTGGGTAATCCTTTCGAGCAGAACTAGTGGCTTCTCAGTTAGAAAAATGAGCTTTAAACATATTTAATATTTAATGTAGCTTTTTATAACAACTTTTTACAAAGTTTTCGTTGGGTAATCTCCTTTAGCTTAGAATAATTAACTTCATCCAGAAGATGGATGAGGCAAATTCTTTACAAAGTTATGTTACAAAAAACAATTTCACTACCAAAACTGAAACAAAGCAACGAAATGGAGTAGAATGTATATAAATAAACATCATATTATCATGAATAAAAAATGCTGTAGATTATAGTGGCAAAGAATATAAATTGAGTCTACAGTAAAATTCATATTTCTGGATTATTGAGTAAAGCACATGAATATTGAACTATTTATTTATATAGCCTACATTTACTAAAAATACTAACATCACACGCACCATTGAAAGATAGTAAATTAAGAAATTTAAATTTTATCTATCAACTATCGTATCAGTTTTGGTACTTGAGATTACACTGAATGTAAGATTGACGAAAAAGTGTTTACAAATATAAATTAATAATGATTTTGTTTAAGTATTATTGATCATACCTCTATACTTTCCATGCTTATGATTTTAAAAGATATAGGTTGTATTGTGAACACAACTGTATCTTAAATAATTAGTTACAATTACATCACGTAAGATACTTTTGATTTATTATTATTCTTTTCAAAATAATGAAGTTGATATTGTAAATATAAAACAGTTGCATAAACATTAAGTTTATAGAAATCGCACTTGTCATATAATGTATAAAGAAATATTTTATGACAAAAAAAGAAAAAGTTTCTTAGGTTTAGTAAATTATTTATACCTTGATTTCTATGTCTTCTTTACATTTCCAACTGAAAACAATAATCAGTTAATTTTTATCTAATTAAAGATAAAGTTCCAAGTGTAAACTATACTGAAGTAAGTATAGAAAGAAATATAGTTAACTCCTGAGCTTGAGAAGAAATAACCATATTAAAGTAAAAAGAAATTAATCTACGAGTTGGATAAATGTTTATCACGCTACGACGAGCTGTTAAACAATTGTATTCACCATTGGAAATAGGTATGTATAAATAAAAAAATATACATGAAAAAACATTAAAATTCTTCCGTTAGGTTTCTGTACACGAATAAAAAAGCAAGTAAATTTTAAACGTAAAATTTTAGGCTACAATTTTAATTTTATAGCGATCCCTTTTAGATTTCGCAGTATATATTTTGAGATTTTTGTTATTTGAACGTTAAGGTTCATTCACCCTTAACTCCTTATTTTTACACGACGTTACCTATTTTATTTTATCTCTGGGCTTTAAAACGAGAAAACAAACACATCTGACAGTAAAACTTCCAAGTCACGAAACCAATACTAGAAATATTCAGGTTTCATTTGTTCTTCACAATCGCACCCACTTTTGTGTGAACGCACCCACTTAAGAAAGTTATTCATTAACCTGTTAATTGCGAATAAGTACACTTGACAGGCACGATTATAACATCTGTTTCAGCCACTCAGTTTCTGTTGGAAGTTAAAACTGTATCATTAAGCAGCTTGTTTATTATTGGTGAGCACACGTAGTAACTATTACAGCAACTAGCAGATTGACACTCGCTTTGGCCTCGATCAGTGGACTGTTATAGATTGTCGGAAGGGACAAGTATATCAACAAGCAGCTTGTGCATTACTGGTGAACATACTAAGTAACCACTATTACATCAATTAGCAGTTGATACTAAGATTTGGCCTCTATTAGAGGAGAATTACATAAAATAATTTTACTATAAGATGATATAGAATCATCTTGTAGTAAAAATAAAACAATTAAAACCCAACATTTCTTTGTTAAAACCGATTGGGTTGAAGTCAATAACTCAGTTAAATCTCAAGATTGGTCTATGGTTATTAACTGTAACGACGTGGACCTATCAACATACAGGTTTTCATTGCTCTTTTACAAGACATTGTTAATAAAAATTCAAAAAAATTAAACTCTCCGCAAAAAAAATACGAAACTTAAACTATGGATCTCCGCGGGTTTTATTAAATCCATTCGGCATCGCGATAAATTGTACAGAAAACATAAAAAACAACCATTTTAATGTAAATCTGCGAAACGAGTTTCTGTGCTACAGGAAACATACTTCGTTCTACAATCAAACGAGCAAAATTCAGTTATTATCAAAATAAATTATCTAACGCTAGTAACTCTAAACAATTTTGGTCAGTTGTCAATGAGGTAGCTTGCAGGCTGGTATGTGGGCACCTTTCCCGGTAGAAGCGTTTATTGACTCCAGTGACGCTGTTACTCCTGCTAAAGTAAAAGAAATTGGCAATTCATTTAACAAATATTTTGCCTGTGTGGGGTTACAGTTAACAAAATGGTATACATCCTTGGGGACAGGCGGAGGTGAATGATGCTGACTATAGAGTGGATTCAGTTTTTTCAAATGCAGTCTGTCACTCAGGAAGAACTTTGTAACTTAGTTCAAGGTATTAGGGGAAGATCAGCGCCTGGTTTTGACGCAATTTCCTTCAAAAATAATTAAAGACAATATTAACTCCTTATCGCCCTCTCTCTTACATATTATTAATCTTAGTATTCGTACTGGACAGTTTTCCGAATGCACGTAAAATTTCCAAAGCTGTTCCTCTATATAAGTCTGGTTTAAAAGCCTCCTTTTCTAATTACACAGGCCCATCTCATTACTTTCGACCCTCTCCAAGCTTATAGAGAAAAGTGTTAAACAGCAACTTTCAAATTATCTCTCACAACATAATATAATTGCTGATGTTCAGTATGGATTTAGAGATGACATAAATATATCATATGCTCTGTTTGACATTACAAAGTTTATTTCAAGTCAGATTGCGTTGAAAAAGCGAGTGCTGATTACATTTTTAGATTTGGCAAAGGCCTTTGATTCTGTTGACAGGGCAAAACTTATTGCAAAGTTAGATGCAGTTGGTGTAAGGAGTAAAGAATTAGAATGGTTCAGGAGTTACTTCCAGAATCGGCTTCAGGTAGTTTCTATAAATGGAATCAAGAGTGACAATGCTGGTGTTGATTTTGGAGTTGTCCAAGGAAGCACTTTGGGGCCTCACTTTTCTTAATTTTATATCAATAATGTCTCGAAATTAAATGTCAAAGGAAAATTATTTTTGTTTGCTGATGACACGGCTGTTGTCTCTGCTGGCTGCACGTGGGACGAAGTTTTGGAACAGGCTTCGGAAGATTTATCAAAAATTAAAATGTGGTTTTGACCATAACTCTCTTACTATTAATGTTAGTAAAACTAAATATTTGCCCATCGTTACTAGAAATCAAGCCGATCCTGGCCTTCGAACTTTGAGGATGCATTCCTGTGGTGATCCGCTGTCGAATGTGTGTGGGTGTGAAGCAATTGCGCGTGTGGACCAGTACAAATATTTGAGTGTTATAATTGATCATAAACTCTCCTGGGGCCCACACGCACAGTATTTGAATAAAGCCTTAAGGAAACTTATATATGCATTTTCACAGCTTGGTCAGGTTTTGACGGTGGATCAGTGCAGGGACTATGCATTTTGCCTACGTGCAGTCGGTGTTTACAATACGGTATAACTGGCATGGGGTGGTGCTTCCGCTGCTATCTTGGAACCACTGGCGATCACACAGCGAGCAATAGTAAAAAACTATTTTAAAAAAAGAGCTATAGATTTCGTACTTTATTACTTTTTGTGGAATTTCCTGTGCTTAATATAAGACAGCTTTTTTATCAATACATTGTTATTATTCATAAAGAAGTAATAAAGAAACGATTTTTTACTGAAACTCATCATTGTTATGCAACAAGGCTCAAAGATAATTACGGTTATTACATTCCTAGATTAATTCATAGTTCTGAAATTAGTAAATTTATTTTATCTGGCCTAAATACTAATATCGAAATTTAACCTAAAGAAATTAGGGAAGCAGAGAGTGACAGCGTCATTGTATATAAGCGGAAGGTGACGGCATGGTTGCTCCGTGTTGGATAGCGGGCTGCAGAGGCGCTGTTGTTGTCACCTTATACCTAAATTACCGGACCAAAGCTCTATTAATTAATTGTTGTATGACTATTTGTTATTAATTTAATCTTTGCATAAAACTTGGCACCATGTCAATTTCAATTTTCATTAATGTAGTAATTAATTTTCATACGTGGACCTGCTTTTGTTTGTTTAGACAAGTTGTTTGTATTAGTTGTAATCCTTTCTTTTCAAAGTTGTTTAGTATTTTAGGTTATACTTTTAAAGGCATTTTATTTTTATTCTGTGATTATCTTGCTGGGAATTTCCATAGTAATAATAAGCTTTGTTTTTCTTGTATATTCTAAGTATGTGGAATAAAGTGATTTGATTTGAATTAGACAGTTTTGGGAAGTGGCATTTTAATCAGTAAGCAGCTTTTTTATTACTGGTGAGCACATGTGATATCACTGTTACTGTAACTAGGAGTTGTCATTCAGTTTTAGCAGAGTGCATAGTTGGCAAAGTCTAGTGCTGTGTGTAATAATTATAACTCTTTTAACAATAATTAAAATTTATTTAATAATATGTCACTAGCCATATTGTTGTTTGTTTTTTATTGTATTTACCAATTCAAACTTGATCGTTTGAGACAATTTCGTAAATAATTAGCGTTTTAATACTATTAAAGAACTGATTTATAGTTCTTAAAAACCTATATTTATTTTTAGTGGTGCAGGTTCTTAAATTAAATTCATTGGTACCAACTAAAATATTTTTAATTATATTTTGAAATGATACAAAGGAATATCTTCCTAATACTAAGATAAGATTAATTATAGAACTTGTAATTTCTGCCAATTAGCATTATTTTATTGGGTGTCTTTCACTTATGCACGTATAACAAGCTAAATCAGTATGTATATCAAAAGATTTACCTTAGCAACAGTTAACAGATTTACTGTAGAACTATCACTAATGGTTTGGGTCTAAAGATCCATAGTATGGTGCATAAGACGCAATATTCAAATGAAATTAAAAAGCAAATAATTCGTAATACAACAATTTATTATATTAAACATACACAATAAATATTTTACGAAACTTATACACGGTAGACCTACCTTACAAACTCAACGGGACGCGGCCGGTCAGCAGCGCAGAGGTGACGATGGGACTTTTGTCCCCAAAAAATTGGAGTTACAGTTCTACAAAAGAAAATGTTGGAACTATTGAGAAATTTAAGTACCACATGTTCGCCTTTTATCACTTTATAATAGAAAAGTTTATTTATATTTGTAGTAAGTTTTATCGATCTTCTTGTAATTTTTAAATACGTAGATGTTAATATTACTGTGACTTAGACGAAACTTGAACGTATAAACATGTAAATAGTTATATCAAACATAAAAATAAGCCAATCATCTTTAAAAATGCTTCTTTATCAAGAACTAAACGATGTATAAGATATGGTTTCTAAAGTCGATTAAACTGATATGGCACTAGGCAAATTGAGGGAAAGATGGCAGTATAATGGGATTTTTTTATTTTTATGTAGGGAGTACCCTGGTAATGGTTTTTTGCATAATTAATTTCTATTCCTTGTAGTTACTTTATGTAGCTTTTTAATCGTAGTTAATTTTAGTGACTACGAATTTGCAAAAATACAATTTGATTTATTAGCATGACATTTATTTCCTATTTAATACTGTAGATATAATTATTATTTGGAGATATTTTGACATTAATTTTAATACCAATCTTCAGATCTTTTCATTATAACTTTTTCATTTATAAGTTATTTAAATTAAAATTTTCTTCAATTAAAGGTTCAATGTGTAATGTTTAAACATGTCGATGATTTACGTCATAACATTTTAGAACATAAGATTTATTTTTGGTACAGTTACAGTAGTTGCAATATGTAGTGAACTGTTAACAATATTCTACATAATAACGTATTTTTTAGTTTAGTCATTCAGCTCTTTAAAGTTGATTGGTGACTTTTGAACGGGGAGCGAGTACGACATGGCTATTTATGTAAGTTCGCTCAATTCTGCAGTTCATTACTGATGAGATAGAAGTTCTGTTATTTTATAAACTGTCGTATTAAGTTAAAACTCCTTATCCTATAAACAGTAATACATGGTATAGAGAAAATCCTTAATTAAAATTTTAAGCACAAGTACAGTAAATATGTTCAAACTGGAATGAACCGCATCACTGGTGTGGAATTAATATTTAATATTATCCTGAAGCAAAGTTATTTTATATATTAAATTATACTATGTATTACTATTCTGTTCTTTTATATTCTTAGTATAAGTTTATATTCTGATTTATTTTTTTAAACCAGGATCTATAAATTATTAACCGATATAATGGAGTAGTATATCGAAGGACCCGAATTAACGTAGCGGAAAAGGTAGCCCACAGAAGGACACTATACTTTTTTTGAAACTTTTTTAGCCTAAAATCAGTAGAGCTCTTCCTTGGACTAAAAGGAACCAAATGCCAGAGATTAGGACCTTTTTATTAATATTTGTTGCACAGACAGTCAGATATGGTAGGTCAGCCCTGTAATCTTCTGACTCAAAATCAATAGGTACTTGCTTGAACCAAGAGGAGACTTTTCCCTAAGTATCTATGGTCTTTGTATCAAGTGTTACCACACAGATAGGTATACGGACAAACAGAAAACACTCAAACTGCTGTTTGGTATTTTGATATAGAAATCGATATGGTTGTTCCTTGAATAACGAGAAACCTATTTAAGCAGTTCCCACAAATTCCTGGCACATTTCTATCAACATAACAAACGGGGAAGCGGAAAAACAGGCATTAGGACTGCCGCTTCACTTTTTAAATAAAACATCTACAGCGTCTCCCCTGTATCAAGAATAAAGTATTACCAGCATTTCAGTTTCTCGAACATTTCTAACACAGTGTTGTTATAAAAAATAAACTGATAGACTGGTAGCGGGAGGATCACGAAACTATATCAAATACCTACTGTCGGTTTTTTTCAATAAACATGTACACATGCATGTATAACATAAAAGCATCATTATAAAATGTAATACAATATATAATACAGAAATTATCTTTTAGTTAATACAACTTTACACATAAAAAAAATGAAAAACACATACACTAAGAAACTGGGAGTTAAACGTAGAATGTCTAGGTTTGGTTGACATTTTCACAAGCAAAATAGTATCTCAGTAGAATGAAGAAACAGGTTCCACGCTGACAGTTATCTTGAGTTATTTCTCAGCCCTTGTTAAGACCGAGCAGGGACGAGGTTTTTGCTAAGGAATAAATGGATCCCCTTTCCTCTGACAGATAAAACGTATGGCAGAACGAAGAACATTAATTTTAGTTTGTCAGAAGAGGCGGTATGAATAAAAATTAACGCTTTGTCAATTTACATTTCTTATTTTTAAAATACGTATTAAATACAGATGCATTGCATATATTAAAAACATACTTCATGTATTTTATTTTGTTACAAGTATCACAATATAATTAATAATTTGACATATAAAAAGTCATATAATGATTAAAAAACCCGATAGCGCTCATAATTTTACTTTTATGAATAATTTATTTCTTAATGTAATTACAAAATTTGAACGAAATTTCGAATTTAAATTTAAGCATTTAAGAAATGCAATGTAACATGGAAGAAACCCTATAGTTCCTCCAACGCTAACATCATACACTTATGTTTTTATGACATTTTAAGTTTAAATAATAAAGTATAAATTAAAAATCTTAAATAAATAAAAGAGTGATTTTTTTGGGTCTTAAATAGGTGCTTAGTCTTATCCTTACACTATACTTATATATACAATTTTAGGAAAGTATTAATTCTAGTCTCGTTCATTGAAACTGTTAAATATGATAATATCACTTAACTTTTCAGAAGAATACACAATAATGCACATTTATATGGAGATGAAATAACGAGACCAGCGTGCTTACTTGCAACTTTGTTTAATATGTATTCCTAAAAGCAGATCTCGTGATTAGGATTCCATATCATCGTACCACGACTTCTACCCTACCTTTAACTAGTAACCGAGTATCCCATGACAGAGTGTTACTCAAAGTAGGGTAGTCTTTTATACTTACCCTCAAAATTTAAATTAAATTATCTCCCTAGTCATTAATTAACCAATTGAGGACTAGGGAGATAGGTGTCTAGGTTAAATACTGTTTTCAAATCCAACAGCCACTAAAATCGTCTTAGGTTCTTTGAGAACTTTAGTTTGCTGGATAAACAAAACTCATACAATCTATGTGAGTAAATTGCCTCTGGAGCAGCTCTCCATTTTGCGTAGCGTATTAAAGTTTCCGGATACATGAAGAAGTCAATCTACTCTACTGTAATCAGTAAAATGTCAATAACAGTTTGGTCAAGATTCGAAAGTTGCGAGACTAATTACATATTAAGGACATGAAAACCTGTAGATACGCAGATGAAAACTTCAATAAATTGTTTATTTTGGAATAAAAATTACATTTTAGTTTATTATTATTAAAAATTACCGAAAAATACGTGTATTTTGCTAGTCGAGTGTGATCTACTACAGTAACAAAAAACAACTAGATCATTAATTTAAATATTTTATTTCAGTTAACAACAATGAACCGACATATAAAACCGTTAGTAAGATAAATTCCTTTACTGCCAATATGCGGAAGCGTTATGCTGACAGTAATCTTGAATTATTTCTCGTAGCTTGTTAAGACGCGGCACAGACGGTGGTTTTTGTGGAGGTGATAAATGGCACTCTCATCTGACATGTAAAGTACACTCGGTCTTACTCTGCGTTTCTCACACATATGAGCTCTGTCTAACAGCATACAATAATAATTACTGTACTTTTATTACTAATAGTATTTAAAACTCATCATAAACCCTCGACCAAAGCCACATGATATATCTAAATTATGAATACATACATTTGTTATTACCAATATTTTACTGGAAAATATTCAGTTAAGAAACTATACTAAATTATAAAAATCTTAACAACAAATAAATAATATTATTATAGCATTGTTGTGTTTTTATTACTGTATCCTTAGTCGTTATCGGGCAGCCAATTGGTTCGGAGCTCCGCTTATCAGCAGTGAACCTTGTTCGTTAACACGTTGCCTAATCCTGCCCAGCTCGTTTACTCGAATGTGCTCAGTTATTTCCTGCAATTATTTTGCAATAATATATTCTTACTGTTACTTTACATCGTGTTGTGTCCCAAAATACCGAGTAAGTGTGGCAAGTGTACTTTACATTTTGCGGCAATAAACATTAAGATAAAAAGTTTCATCCTACGTGTACGCGTGTTGGACCTGCTGAATTTATCATATCAGAAAATAAAACACGGAAGTGCGATGCTTGTGTGGACGAAACTCGACAACATTAGTTTGGATCACAGAAGACGTCGTTAAAGAAAAGAAGACAATCCTGGAAGCATTAAAATCTCTAAAAAGCGAAATATTTTCGCAGTGGAAAGAATGATTATGAGGTAAGATCTTTGAACAATATACTGTTACAAGATATTCGGTCGTGGAAAACTAATGTGGAAGCATTACATAGGTGCCAAGAAGAGTTACAGTAACGCTTTGTTACACTCGAACAAATGAACGATCGAAAAACGAGATGAGGGTCTTAAAATTTCAACCTGTACTCTCCTGAACTCACACTCGCACCTTGCATCGTGCAGTTCACGTCGAGGAAGGTCAGAAAGATGTGGCTGGCTTCTGTACGAGTCAAAACAACCTAGTGGCATCGGAGATCGCAAATTCGTTCCCATTGTAGAGCATTAATAGTTTTCACTTTAGTACTAAATCATATGCAAAAAACTTCGATGCATTTATTTAATCAAAAAAACGTCAATTAGATATAATAGTTTTAAGGGATTGCTAGATGCGGTTTGGGAGGGTAGGACGATCGAATGGAGGGGTTTGACTGTTGTAGAACAGGTAGACAACGGAACAAGAACGATGGTATGATTGTGCACATTAAGAAACACTTGTTTTCAGCCGAAAAATAAGTGGCTTTGGTGGACGTTTACAGTATTGCCTTAGACTTTACAATTTCTATCAAACACATAAATATACTAGGTCTATACATGACTTTTAACAGCGATACGGAAATTTTCT
This sequence comes from Homalodisca vitripennis, assembly GCF_021130785.1. NCBI lineage: Eukaryota > Metazoa > Arthropoda > Insecta > Hemiptera > Cicadellidae > Homalodisca > Homalodisca vitripennis. Next base: position 48,700,173 of record NC_060209.1, on the reverse strand, counting down.
AGGAGGGGTTATATATTTACTATACTGGTACTGTAAAAGAATGAAATGTATTTATTACTAGGAAACATAAATGTTGATACCACTAAATGACGTTAACGCTGATACATAAAAAAATATTACAATATTCATTAGTTTTCACACCGTTATTAGATTTCAGCGATTAGGTAAATAAACATCTACCTAATAAATGTCCAACAACATAAGATGCTAAGAGTTTTACATCGACGATTCTCTTTGAAGCAGTTGCCGAAACATATGCTAAATGACAGTTCACTTGTCTGTGCTTTTGAACTAACGTACTAATACCATCTCTACACGTTAAAAAATATAACAAATATTTTGGTTCATAAAGAATAAACACAAATATTAAATTTTTAGCAATAATTAAGTATCAGATATAAAATACAAATTTATTATCTAATTTCTGTCCTAATTTTAAACACTTGCACAACATATCTTAGTTTTCTTTTAATAGAAGTAGACTTCTCTGATATTTGATATATATTTTATTGATCAAGAAACAAGGTTAAATCAACTACGAATCAAAAAATAATTAAAACGAATTAAATTACAATTTTTATAAATATACACCTTTGGATAGTTTATTGATTATGAAAACATGGTATCTGAAATTTAGTTTATTTGAACTAGTAGTATAATTACGTGCAATGCCTACTAAGAAAGCCATTTGCCAAGAAGTAAATGGGAGCCATTTTGAGCATTTACGTTGAGCTTAAAAAATGCCGTTGTTTCGTACTGGATTGAGATAGAGACCTCTAGTCTGTGGCATTGTTCTTCTTTTATAAAGAAAGTGTCATTTTATGGGGGTTTGCATTTTAAATTTTTGACTTGATTACTCAATCCCCCTATTTTGGGTTGAGGGGCTAAGTTTTATGTAGCGCAAAAATCATCATTTGTCACTATAAAACTAAATTTCAAAGGATATTGGTTTGTTTAATTCCGTTCGAAAGTTAGAAGGGAGGGTGGGACTTTTGGGACACCCGGTATATATATATATATATATATATATATATATATATATATATATATATATATACTTTCTTGATTGAGAATAGCGCACAATCAATTATGAAAACAAAATACTTCGACCAAAATAAATAACAATTGTCATAATTAGTAACTTTTTGTTTGTGGCAAGAAGCCAAACTCTACATCAGTGTCGGAAATAATACAGGTACAAAGGGTACGAAATTACGTGTGAAGTCGCGGTTAACTACTAGTTTTTTTATAATAAAAAGAGTATTTTAGTTACTTTATTCATGAATGTACCGAAATTTCAGTATATTTTTAACTGATAAAACATATTAAAATCTATGGAATTAATTTTATCATCAAAATTTGTAGAAGTAACTTACTGTATAAAATTTATACTTAAAACAACATTGGCTTGTTAACTAATGCTAAATCATAAATATAACTAAAGTCATTATATTATGTTACATTGAATACTTTTAATAATGGAACTATGAAAAGTTTAATGTGTTTTTTCGATTGTGGTAAAAGTAGGCTTCAAAAACATTATTCAAGGTATATTCTTGAAGGTCATTTGTTTTATGAGAATTTATTCAAAAATATGTTTGAAGGTACACATTTAATTGAAATGATATAAATTTAAGAAATGTACAAATTTACGTAACAAGTGTCAAGATCTAATCTTGTACAAATATAACAAAATTATTATATGAGTTGCTAAGTGCTAATCTCTACTCTAACCTCTAGACCGATTCGCCTAATCTGTTTTTTTATATTCTGAAGAAGGCTTTTCTGGAGAGAGAAATCCAAAAAGATTCCAAGAATGATGATTTTAAATTCTGAAAAATAATTTCAATATTGATAAGCCATGATCAAAATTTGAGACAGTAAATAGCTTTTGACACTCTCTGCTTAAGCCAAAAAGAGAGAAACGTAATTGCATTTTAGAAAATATCAAATACTTTATCAATAGTATAACGCTTATTCAAGAGACAATATTATTATCTAAATACTATATTTCGTACGTATAGTGCCAGTGACGAAGTAAACCATCTAAAGTATTGAATTTTTGTGAAAACGAAAATTTAAAAAGTGAAACTGTAAATGTTTGCACACACACACGGTCTAGAAATTTCTTTTTTACCTTGACATTGTGTTTGAAAGTTACTGTCACTTTAATATCAATATTACAAACATAAAATGGACACAAAAATGTCTCATCAAGCTATTATTTCACAGATTAAAGTTCAAAAAACAACAAAACTTCCATCGTTATGAAATGTTACCTCTCTCCGGAAGAATCACGGGCACTGTATGTTTCACTGTAGCCCTACTAACGGATTAATCACGGGCACTACAAGGATAGCATAACGCTCATACGACGGCAGCCATGCAATCCAGTTGAGCAGCAACAGCGGGTATCATAAGTGAGCAATCAGCACATCAATGGCATCAAGTCAGAATGGATCTGTGGTCTAAGGAGCTATACTTAAGACACGAGAGTTAGACTTGGAGTCGCGTGATCAGTGATTTTCCTATATAAGTGTACCAGAGCCAAAACACCCGTTTTGTAATTTATGTCTTTACTAAAATAAATAATAACTTGATTTTTAAGTACTACGTCAAAAGGTTAACTGAACTTTGAATACAACCTTATGGAGAAATTAGCACTTTTTATAGAGTCCTGAAAGCGTTAAGAAAATTGGTTTTCGTGGTTTTTCCTCTTCCACTTATATCAGAAGCAAATAAAAGTGACGGCAATACATAATGTTGTCACCGAAATAGACATTTAAGTATACGGGTCCCTATATTTTTTTGATCGGGATAAAAACCTAAAAGTCAGTTAAAATACGAGAAAGCTTTTTGCTCTAAGTTGATTACTGATTATGCAATGAAATTATATTAGACTTGAATTAAAATTTTTATAACGTAAAAATTACATGTCAAATCAACAATGTTCATTCAACTTCGGTATCTTAAATACATTCGAAGGCACTTTCTGCAGATTTTAATCAATTCCTAGTCTGACTTATTTTAGTACGCTGCATAAGTTACTAATACCTCTGTCATTGCTATGGTTGCCTTAAAAACTGAAAATTATATCATAGCACTGTAGTCAAGTCAAGAGTTTTCAGTAGAAGGTCAGAGATTAACGTCGCCTCTAGAGACTGACAGAGAATGTAAGTCACCGCAGTGAGACGACAGGCCGGAAATAAGAGAAACGGATATTGCTGACCCTTGTCACAGATCTCTCACCTATCAGTGTCTTTTACTCTTCAGTGTTCTTACTCCTAAATCCTGCAAAAATAACTCTACACGATCCTCCTTATACCGAAAATCGCCAGGTTTCTACCTCTACTAGGATTTATATATATATATATATATATATTTCTAAATACTATATTTAGAATTTACTATATATATAATATATAATTACTATATATTACCTTCAAACAAAAGGAACTGCTATGGGCACACGGATCGCTCCTTCTTATGCCAATCTTTTTATGGGACTGTTGGAAAAGAATTTTTTAACCAGTCAAAATTATAAACCTCTAATTTGGTTCAGGTACATAGATGATATTTTTATAATATGGCAGCATGGTATCAAAGAACTTAACGACTTTCTTTTTAACCTCAATAAATTTAGCATTTTAAAATTTACATGGTCTATCTCACCAGATTCAGTAACATTCTTGGATACTGATGTATTTATTGAAAATCACAATTTGAAAACAAAAATTCATGTCAAAGACAGTAACAAAATGCAATATTTGCATTTCACCAGCTGCCATCCAGTTCACACTAAAAAATCTATACCCAAGAGTTTATCAATAACAGCAAAAAATCTTTGTAGCAATCAATCTGACTTCCACAACTACATAAACAGACTGTCCCATGTACTTTTTGAAAGGGGGTATCCAAAAAATCTTGTTGATAGACAAATCAGAGCACCTAAAAATATTTCAAGTGCTATCAATCCTAATGATCCTAAATTTATCACCCAATATTATCCTGGCCTTCATAAAATCAACAAAATTCTAAAGGTTTCTTTTCCTATTTTGGAATCTTCCCCTGAAACTAGAAATTTATTTTCTAAGCCCCCCAAAGTAATTTTTAAAAAACCTCCAAATTTACAAAACATTCTCACTAGACCGAAATTAAAGTATGAAGGCAATACTAAAAGTAATAACATAAAATGTAACGTGTGCAATCCTTGTAACAAGCCAAGAAGCGGCATTTGTAAGATGTTAATAAATTCTAAATCGTTTAAAAGTAGCACAACTGAAAAAGAATATCCTATTAAAGTTAACATTGATTGCACTACAAAAAACATAATTTATCAACTAACCTGTAAATTCTGTCCCAAAGACTATATTGGAAAAACCATCACTCCATTAAGAGTGAGAATGACCAATCATCGATTTGATGTTGTTCATCAAAATGATGAGAGACCATTATCTGCTCATGCGATTCAACACAATCAAAATAAATTAGAAAATTGCTTCAGCCTAAAAGGAATTTACCATTTAGAGCCAAACCCCAATCAAAATACCAATCTGATAAATTTAAGAAATGTTGAAATCGCACATCAATTAATTTTAAAGTCAAGGCAACCAGATGGGTTGAACCTCAGATGATTCTCTTTTCCTTTTGATAACAAAACATTTTTTAGTTCTATGTAAACATTTACAAATATTCAACACACAGCTGATTGAGATCTTGTTTTTTATGGTATTTATTTGTTAAAATTTTATTTTGGTTATGTCTTTTGTTTTTGGTTTGAGTTCTGTTTATATGTTTTAATTCAGTGTGTTCTGATGAAGGGTTGTGTCAACTCGAAAATTAAACATGAGCACTGAATTTTTGTTTCTGTTTTTGTGTACACTTTAAAGTGCTTCGAAGAGTATATATATATATATATATATATATATATATATATATATATATATATATATATATATATATATATATATATAAAACAGACGTAAATTAAATCTACGGGTTTCTTAATGTTAATATCGATTGTAACATCGTTTCCGACTAAAAAACCTGTTAACACCTACAGTGTGGAAACTGTGTGAGTCATAGGAATCAGCATCAATGCAAAAATATTACATATGGAACGCAAAAAAGGTTTATTTAGTATTAAATACGTTCTTCAACCATATTTTATTAGTGTTGTATTATATCTATACTTCATTTGTTTATGTTTGTAATCCATATTTATCTTCAACGGTGATAATATAATTACACAACTGATGGATCAGAATTTATTTAAAATAAACACAAAGAGGTATTTTATTAAATTTTTGTTTATCCTGTAGTTTTAATTGATAGTTATTAAATTTTATGGAATTCTTACAATTATGTCTAAACACGGAGTATTAAGTCACGCTTTCTATAAAGTGCAGTGATTTAGTAAATGCACTGCCTTTGTCCGTGTTTATGACTTATGAAATATTCATCGTGCGATCTCTGTAAATTCAATTCTCGCAGACAACCTTATTTGCTTTCCCTGCTTAAATAAATGTCTCAGCATTTGCGTTAACTTTACCAATTTGAAATTTAAATCACGTTCAGCTTTTATTAACTTCTAATTATAGAAACTCCGGATGAAACGCTGAAGGCAAAATATTTTTGTTCTCTAAAAAGAAAAGAATTTATTAATTAAATAGTATAATTTATCTATATATGCACTGAATAAAAGAGTATTGTTTCTAACGTAAATGAAGAGAAACTACATTTGAACATACCAATACTGTATCTGGAGATTGTAATACAATGAAACCTTGATATGTCGTAGTTAAGAGGAAATAAAAAAAATATATCAAACATTTCTATTCAATCGTGTTTAATATATTAAGGCTATTTGCGATGGACCTCAATACATAGAGGCATACAACAAATACGTGGATGATACAGTACACTATACGAAAACTATGTAATGTTTCTATAAAGGACATGGCACTAAATGGACTCTTTCTTAGGTCCCTCCAAACCATTTACGAGTCTAATCACGTGACCGAACCTCTGAAAACACAATTACAGTTTTTCGAATCGTCAGGAGGAACAAATTATAAACATTTAATTAATTATACTACACTTTTTCAAATTTCAGAATAATAAACACTATTTAAACATGTAGGAATTAATAAGCCGATCTACCTAGGCTACACATGTTTAATAACATTTTTCTATTGCAATTAGTGGCATGACTGTAAACATTTCTAAAGAATAATATTTGTTACAAATGAAAAGTACCGTGTATTCAAAACACTTAACTCCACTTGAAAATGAATAGTTATTATTATTATATACAGGTCTTCTTTTCATTAAACAATCACTATTCACGTCGGTTATTTTACGTAACGAGACGCTTTAGTGTGTATGAATGCTTTTTTGAATGATCATTTGTATCTTTATAAACTATACTCTAATCTGAATAGAAAGTTTTATATGTGCATCCAGTCCTTTCATATAACTGATATTCCTCTAAGTAATTACAAGTTTCAATAAAAGAGCACTGTATGTGAATTTCTCCTTCCCACAATAAGTATAATCTGTCTTGCTATAATATAACGAGCAAAATGCATAATCCAGAATCGCAAAATTATGTAAACTTTGTATCTGGTAATTAAATTCCACCTTATTGTTTTTAACAATTGTTGATTTATGCTTTAATAATAAAAACCTGCGGCCTTTTCATTATGTACTAGCCGTTACCTGTAATTTCCCACGATAGTTTTAAAATCAAAGAGCGCTTAATTTTTATCAAAAGCTTTCATGATGTAGGCTACTGTGATGAACACAAATGGTAGTCTTTAAAATCAAGTAGGAATTTATAATCTAATGACTTAATTCTGTTTCTATTTAAAACATAAATATAATTTTTAATGACAATTCTATATGTTAGGTTTGCCACGTGTAGCTGTTTAAATCTGTGGTTCGTATAATTTATATTTCTGACGCAACAGTTAAGATTATCTGTTTTAATGCTGTCCGAGTTTAAGAAAAGATATACATACGTATATGTCTACTTTAGGATTATGTAGTTTATTCCGGTATAATATTTTTTGTGCTGTAAATTCACTTTACCTTGTTTTCAGTTAAGAAGATATTTGTACTGATGCAAGACTGATGAAATACTATATACTATATGAAATACTTAGGTCTTGTAATAATATTATTTGAAAACGTAAGTAAATTAGGGCTTATAATGTTTTAATTATCTGTATTATTAAACAGGCATGGGGCTGTCGGTGAGTAAGTGCTGCGGGTTCCACCTGATGCGGTCGGGCAGATCGGCGTAGGTGGCTCTGGATACCGAACTTACGGTCCAGGGCGGTCCGATTGAGAACATCACTCTTTCCGACCACATTACAAACCTCGGGCTGGAATTACGCAAAATCACGGGTTTTCTAACCGGTGGCATCTAGATGTCCAATCGACTCGGCGGCTAGGGTTTGTCGACTGGCTTTAAACCCAAAGCAGACAGTTAATCTGCTGATGACCTATGTTGTGCCGACGTGTGCCCATCGCCTCAAGATTAACCCACCCTCCACAAATGATCTTCTGTGCCCTTGCCTCACATCTACGCGTATAAGTGAAGAAAATCCAGCAAACTCCACCCCACCACCACTGATAACGTTCTCTAAACGAGGAAGAGGAACGGTGGTCTCGGTGTTCCGTACAGGTGGTAAAGATCTGCGCCCTTAGGGCGTGGCCTACAACTAGTGGAGTCGGGGTAATCCCTGCTGCAAGAACTGATTAGAGAGGCAGGACTGTCGGGTCGATTGGGGACGTTGGCAGCGCAATTAGGCATCTAATTCCATGTACCACGCAGGGAAATTAACAGCCGTAAAAGACGACTGAAGGAAGAAGCGAGGCAAGCCCAGGTCTCAGAGCGCCGGAGTTCTGGATTTTAAAGACCAATTTTTTTGCTACTGAACCAGGCGGCATTAAAGCTTGCCCAGTTCATCGACGTCCTGAAATTCCAAACTAACACGTTTGGAACGAGAGTGCCCATCAACAGAGAAAATAGAACGGGAATGACTGACTGTCAACAATGTTCGGACCTATACAGTAAAAATAGGTCGTTGAGGTATGTTGGGGTTCATTCTACTGTTTTTCTTTAAACCACTGTATAAATTCCATAAAACAATGTCAAGAAAATCAAAACAGTTTTATTAACTTTCATCCAAAATTCAACAGATTTGTTCTTTAAAGTGGTTTATATAATATTGAATATAAATAAAATTTCGACAAAAACTTTTAAATATTAAAATTCCACAAAAATTAAACAAAATATTCCCAATGGTATTATATGTCTTGAATTCCTCATTAGCGCAATCCTTAATGGCAGTTATCAGATAGGTTTGCCTTTTATTTGCACAAAAAACTACTTTTCTAGCACTGTATAATTAACATTAAAAGTTATAAAGTTAACAAACCTTAGCTGAAACGTCAATTAAGGTTTTAAAGTGTCAACTGTAGTTTAATGTTGGTTAATTTTTGTATCGTGAAACATATATATATTATGATTATTTGTCGAATTTTGTTAGTGTTCTAGAAAACATTTTATTATTTTCTTTTTTCTTTAAAACTTCCCTGACTTTAGCAAGTATTTCCTAAAAGTAAATAGCCAATTAGGTCCACACAATTTCGAAATTTGCAGTTAGCAATACTCCTAGAACTTTTCATGATTCATAATTATTTATAACATCCCATGGTACGTTTTAACTAACAGTAAAATGTTTAGCTGCCATTTAATTTGGGGCGTCAAGAAAAATTAGTAGATTCTCAATAATCGGCTGAGCTTTAACAAAGCCTGTGACTCATTGAGCTAGAAAGAGTTCATTTCTATCTGTCTGTCTGTTGGAAAAGATGACTCGAAAACGAACAAACTTGTACACTTGAAATTTAGTATTACATTTCATTTTCATGCGCAGAACAAAGAATTAAATGAAGATGCAGGTCCATCCATTGTATTTCACTGAAACTTACCGAATATTTTTACATTGATATTATAGGAATCATTCTTTATAATGTTGCATGTTGAAACATGTAATGTGGATGAGGCGTCGTTGAAGTCATCACTTGGTAGGCTGAAAGATTTTTTCTTCAGGTCGCGGGCTATGTATAGCATTGAAAGTTTACTTACAACCTCAGCGAAGCCTATTGTTCGATATGGGGAGAGTGGTATTTCTACGTTGTTTTATAAAATAAAATACGCCTAAATTAGATGAAAACTACAGAATATGGAAACTTGAGAATTTCTGCGACGTAATCCGATTAGTATAAAGTATACATCCAAATTAGGAAACAAGGTATACATAAGTGGCAACAGGGAATTAATAATCCATCTGAATAGACTATTGAATGATTTATCTTTTTCCACTGTCTGAGTGGGGCCTCTATTGCGTCAAGCTCGTCAAATAATTGGTGTTTAAGTAATTGGGGATATTACAGCAATTTACATTCTGATCGTGTACATTTTATATGAATTTATCTTTAACGATCTACCCAGCCCTATTACTCTATTGAAGGGGGTTTCTTTTTACCCAATCATTTTAGAGATGTAAAAATAAATTAAACTGTTTGTTTTCACGAATAATTTTTCACAAAATCTTGTATTACATAATACTTATTTCCTTCTTAATTCATAAAATCAGTACATGCCGTTGGTGCTATAATAGATGCATAATCAGAAAATAAATGTAATTTACAAAAATATTTTTGACCGATATATATTTTAGTATTACTTTTTGTTTCAGATCGTGTACATTTATGCTTATACGTATGGCATAATATATGAAGTATTGATCTAGAATCTTACTATATCCCATCACAGGAACTATTACCTTGCTTTGTATATCATTATATACATACTTTACTGTACATCAATAGTAATTTGTATAACGTGATAACGGTAAAATTACTTCTTTAAAGTCATTACAGTACATAATCCATAAATTACGTACATACGTACGAGTAAAATGTTTTTAACAAATTTTAAAACTTGTGTACAAGCCCGCAGTATGAATGGATCACATCTTATTTATCAGTAAAAGTTGGAAATGAAAGGCCGCTACCAATTAACCTCTACCCTGCATCTATCAGGTAGTAGATAAGGCATCTTACATCAAGGCTTTCTGATTTATTCTACTAAATTAATATGCTGACAACGTATATTCTACGTGACGTAATTAAAATTGAAGGATAGTGTCGATTCATATAGAAAGAATATAATGTTCGGATGTGTATTGAGGTAAAATGTAAGAGAGGACTGTATAGTCCTAATTTCGTCTAAAATTAGGCCAAGTTTCATTTTAATGCCATCAGGGCTGAGTGTCATCCCTGCATCAATGTCTGCCTCACACATCCCCTGCAGCTCTGACAGTCACTTACTTAAATTAATAACGTCTACTTTTAAATTTAAAACTGGCAAAGACATTGTCACATCAAGTCAGTACTTTTCATTCTGAAATAACTAAATATTTTCGTGCTACAGAAATATCATAATTGTGAAGTTTTTCCTTTTACACGAAGCCAATTATGATGTTGGATAAAAATATATATATAGAAAGGGTTGTGATTTTGTTATGTGTAACTCATTTATAACAGCCTTATCGCTTACTAACTGAGTGTCAGTGACACATGTGTCGTCAAATAAGCTTACGACATTTATCTCCGGTAAAAAACGTTACTGTGCTGCACTCCAGCTTGCAACAGATATATTTGTATTCCCAGCATCATGCATACCATCACGGTATTTGATTCAAAGATCTGCGGCAAATCTGAATTGGATGAGTACCTGTCTCCTACATACAGACTCTCGTTAGTGACAAAAATCAGTAGAATTACTCTTAATAATATCATATTTGTAAATAACTGACTACCATTATTAGATTTAAAGGCAATCCAACCAATTCCCTTAAAACTTGAGCAACAAGGATGCAGATACGACAGTAATGACTGAATATATCCAGATTTGCATGTATGCAAGTATCGATCCACTGATGGAGTGTTTATAAAATGAAGTTCTTAATCCGATAGGATAGCATGTATAAAATCAAGGTATTTTTTTACCAGCAGTATTAATCTCCTAACGGATCTCTTGCTCTCAGACAAATGAAAAGCCATGTACTCAAGAAATCGGTATTAGGACATGATAACATGTCTGGAAAATAAAAGGACTTAATTATTTCTCTATTTCTCATGTATGATACGTTATATTTTGGCTCTGGTCACACCATCCTTAGCAACTATCCTCACATTTGTTTTTTGTTTAACATTTCTACTTTTTCCTATTTCGCTTGCTTAAATATTCTCGTTGACCAGTTATAATAGATATTTTTGGCCAAAGCGAAACAATTAATTCAGGCAATAAGGCCTGAACTCGTTGACACGTCAAACCCAAAATTATGTAAATATTTTTCTAGATGGATTACATTGGTGAAGATGAAATGTACGGGGTGATTATGAACGCTTGTGTTGATATAGAACTCCCGAACCATTAGAATATAATAAAGATACACGTAACTTTATGACTAGTAACAACGTCATAAATGTAATAAGATCTACATCCTAAACTTATGAGGAATATAATATTCGATTACGAGTGGTAAGTGGAATATTTTCATTGCATCAAGCACAAACATATAAATTATCACGTTATAATGGTGATTAAGATATACCAAAGAGGTGAAGAAACAATTATTATATTAAAAATACTTTTATGCATAAAAAATCTACAATAGAATTACCATATTTACAAACGGACAGAAGTCCGTGATATTTCACACCTATTTGAAACTATCTCCAACCAAATTTGTGTCATTAATATTAGTATTTTCTCACAAATAACCAGATCGAGGATATTAGTTGGTGCATTTTCATTGTTATTTAGGATTATCTAGTTATATAGGAACTGAATACAGTTACCACAGCTATATTATTATTTTGTGGAGATCACTAAATGAAAGAACACGTGTCACTGTTTTATTGTTTCACAGTAGCACAAAGTACTACCATAAAGCTGTTAAATGTTGACCTGGCGAGACGGAGGTTCCGTCTCATTCTTCTGAATCAGCGCACATTTTCTCCAGTCATGAAGATGAAGTAATAGAGGGTCAAAGACGACAAGGTTCAACATCATAACCTGTCAGCTACATAAGACTAACAGATTGCCACGTATTTATGTATGATTTATTTAAATCCGGGCGGTAAAAGAAAATGAACTGCTGTATTTATTCTGGCAAAAACAATCGGGATAAATGCAGTGTACTTTTTTATACTAAAAAACACAAACATTTATAATAAGATAATGATGGAAGAAGATGATAAGTATAATACTATATTCTCTGTTATAAACGAATATTATGATATAGTCTTTGAAGACTAGCATCGCATAAACAACAAGTGAATATTAATCTGCTATGACAACTAATCGTAAGATTAAATTATAAAAGAAACTATATTATGTAACTACAAGTCATTGTGATTAGCCCAGGATGAATAAAATTTAATAAAGTAATAGGTTTGATATAAGAGCGTCAATTCCAAAAACTTAAAAACTAAAAAACAGTTATTTTGCGATTTGGACAAGGTGTACAAAACAAAATTTAATGACTGACCAATAAGATATATAAAACAAACTGGTCGTTCATTCCAACAAAGATACAAGAAACGCCACACCTATTTCATATGAAATAAGTAAAGTTGATTTTCGCTCACACCCTACTAGAAACAAATCAATTCCCGAATGAGATACATAATGGCCTGGGAGTATTAAATTGTAATAATCAGGGCAGTTTTTAATGAACATTGGAAGAGTACGAAATGTATGCAGCTTTTATAGAGTGACAACGGTATAAACCTGTGAAAATAACAATACAGTTTTGATATCAATACAGTTTTCAACACTGTTATCAACAATGGAAAACCAGCGCTCCAAGCAGAATAGCTGTTCGGAACAATACGCAGGACAGAACCAACAAGTGGGGTTACGTGATTCCAGTCATCGACTCGTCATTGCTTCCGTTTCTATTGCATATAACACTACGCGCGATAGCGTTTAGAGCCTTGTACTAGTAATATTTATGTATTTAAATGTTGCCGTGTTGTGCAATTTTAATTGTATTACAAGCCATCTACTATTACGGCTACTGATATCTGACTATAAGACCACATTAAATCGGATTGGATGGACGGCAGGTTATAAAACCTAGGATTATTATTTATCCTGACTGATTGAAGAAACGAAAGTAGAATATTTTACCAAAAATAGGTTGAAAATTATGTACCTTAAATAGAAACAAAATATTCTGGATAACACGATGTAAAACTATAATTAATTAAGCAAAGATTAGCTAGGAGACAAATTTGAATATTGTTTGTCAATTTCTCTTAATGTCTTCATGTCCGTACGCGAAATAATTTAACTCTACGTTTTTGTATAAATCTTCATTTCTATATAGGGCATTAAATCGAGGAAAATTATGGTGCGTGTCATTCTGTGGGATTTTGTGGAGCGTGGTTGAGCAATTTATAATGTAATGAATAATTTATTTACGGAAGAGTAGGTTAGTTTTAGTAGTTAGTTTATAGTGTGAATATTTGCTTCCTTTACATATTTTACAGTTCTTACTTAATGAAACAGTCTGTAATGCTTATTGGGTTTACCTGAAAGAGTTTTATGTGATGCAAGATTTTGTATGAATTTTTCGAGAAAAAAAATTCTAATATCGTTTTTCCTCTCTAAGTTAGCGAGCTTAACGATAAATAGGGTTGAACGTAAAATGCACATTTTCAGTACGCAAATCGGGGTAATTTCCTATCAATAAACCTCAACATCAATTATTTGATCAGGTTTTCGCTATACAGCTCCCACTCACTAAATGGAGAATACAAATCCATGCAATAGCCTATTCAGCGGGATTGTTAAGTGTCTGTTACTAACTGCAATCCACTCCGCCATGCTACGTTTGTAGATGTGACCATCCACTCTAAGCAGTTTACTCGAATTATTCCCATCACGGAGGAGCAATTTTAGTATTCTATTTTACTGCTATTAATTTATTAACCCTAGATTGGTAACGCTCCTAAAACTTACTATACTGGTAAGGCTTCGTCAGGGAGACTACTTTAAGAAAAACAATTATTTTTTTACTATTTTATTTTACAAAAATGAATTTTTTGTTTACAGAAGTTTTAAAATATTACACAAGGTAAATAGTTTCAGTAACTTACGTTAGATTGTGCATTCCTTGCACCATTGTCCTTGATGCTCTCCACACATCGCTCGGGTAACAACGCTCGCAGAAGTGAGTTGTCATCCGGCGTTTTTTTGAAGGGGCAGAAAAACTGCATATTTTCCGTCCTTGCTGTTGGACATCAGGAACTGGGACGAGCTGCTGGTTCTTCTACATGAAGAATTCTCGCAATGGATTGAAGAAGAGGTTTGCTTAAGTTAGTCATTTGCAAACGATGTTCCATCCAAGGACGGAGAAGCTCACAGCTGAGTTCCTTTGCAAATTGCCTTCTTGGAATAGGTTTTTCTCCTTTGGACACTTTGTTATGAACATATATAACGTAGGGAATTAACCAAAACTATATTTAATACACCATAAAAATACACAAAGAGGCCAGCGCCTTGTTTTTCGGCTGGTCGACATTTGACAACACATTTGGTCTAAGGAGTCAACCCCTCCTTTGGTGGAGTTGTAACTCTCAATTATTTCTGGCTTGTTGCTTTTTATTATTGATACTGGGTTGATCGTGCATCGTAGATAAAAAGTAAAACAACTTTTTGTTCTTAGTTTTGTAAGACACCATGGTTTTCTGACCGTCAAAACAAAACATTGAAGAACCAATTTTCTCTAGTTCCCGGATCTTTCATTTCTGGAGGTACTTCGGGTTTGTCACGGCGCAATGTCCCGACCAAAGTCAAAGATATAGGAGGTGCTAACATTTGCTCAGCTAAAGGGATGGACGTGAACCAGTTATCTAATGTCACATTTCGGTTTGTACCATAAATTGGCCTCATCAATTCTTTGGCGAAATATAGAGCTTGAGGAACATCTCGTGGGGTGGTGTTCTTGCCTAAATAAGGCATTGCATTACACATATACTTGGTTCCGAGTCACACATCATAACTAATTTTATGCCATATTTTGCAGGCTTGTTTGGCATGTACATGCGGAATTTACAACCGCCTCTGAAAGCAAGGAGTTGCTCATCAATCGTAGTGTATGATCCAGGTCTGTAGTTTTCTTTACAAGAAGCAATGAAAAGTTTCCCATATTTCTCGTACTGGAGCAAAGCGGTCTTCTGCTTGTCTCTCCTCTCTCGTCTCTTTGGCATCAAACCTAAGACAATTCAACAAAAACGAAAATCGTTTAGCACTCATTGCTGCTTTGTATCTCTCCCCACAAAACTCGCTATTAAATAGTTCTTCAATATGAAGATGATTGTCCTTTTTGAGCAGCACTTAATACAAGAATGCCTAAAAAAGCATCAAATTCCTCGTTTGGAGTCTCAGAACATGTGGATGTGATTGAAGCATAATTCTGTTGCTGCCTTAGTATGTTAGCGTTTGTATGTTGATGATAATTTGTTTAATTTGTTCAGTCAGAAACAAAGAAAAACATTGTAAAGGAGTTATTTTAATTTCTTGCGTCACCAGTAGGGTACCTTGACGAATGTGCACAACATTTCGGGCAGCGGCTCGGGTGTTGTGTTGGGAAGGAATATTTTTCCAAAATTTACCATTTTTTCCTCTCATGACACGAATAGGGCAGACAACGTGTTTTGGATGAGACGATTCTGGAAGTTTACTCGTAGGCGACTGGTTAGCAGAAAGGGCCGGAGGTGGTGGTGCTTCAGCAGCAGGCGGTGCTGCTTCAGTAGAGGGCGATGGTGCTTCTGTTGGGGGCGATGGTGCTTCAGTAGGGGGTGGTGTTTGCTTTAGTAGGGGCCAGTGGTGCTTCAGTAGGGGGTAGTGTTGCTTTAGTAGGGGCCAGTGGTGCTTCAGTAGGAAGTGGTGATTCCCGAGAGTAAGTTTTCAATTACACATTCAATAGTTGCGGAAACCGAGTTTTCTTCATCCAACTCCATGTCTTCACCTGTTTCAGCACCAGGGAGTGGAGCCTCAATAGTCTGAACAGAAGGAGGAGATGGTAATGGAGCTTGGTTTACAGCTAGAGGTCTAGTTCCAGCAGTACAATTTTCAGCTTTAAGATCTGATGATGCATAACAATATTTTCTGATTACAAATTCAATCGTTGTTTTAACAGCATCATCTTCATTCTTTTTTGAGTCCTCTACTATACATACTAAGTCTTCATCATCACTAAGCCCGCTACCTGGTTCGTAATCAGGGTTCGGCATCTGTATCATCACTACAATTGTCTAAACCCGAAAAATATGGTCTATCATCACAATCGGCAGAAACATCACTTTTCTGAGTCAGTGTTCTCATTTAGGTAACGTTCAATACACTGTAGCCTTTTTAGTTCATCAGAATTCATTTTGAAACCTGTCAAAAAATTATATTTACTTTGGATAGGAAATAATAAAAAAACCAACCGCACAAAGAACACTACACAGGTCAGTAAACATATAATTTAAACAGAACAATGTACCGTTTCGTCACTGTGACGACCGTAACTAACACACAAGAAGTATTGCTTCGTCAAACAAACGTTCTATGAAACAAGTAAGGATGTCGTCCACAGAACTACGCAATATAAACTTAAAACTTACTTACACGGTAAGGGTTCGTCGGAGTGACTACTAGGACCACTTTACGCACAGATACAACAGGCTAGCGCCTATCCCTCCACTCACGCACCCGGATCAAGGTCAACTGAGTTGGCACTAACGGACACGTAAAACAAACAAACCGTTTTCCGGCAGTACACACAAACTGCTGTTTTGCGTCGTCATCAAGACGACGCCTTACCAATCCAGGGTTTAAAAACGTACATTCGTATTTAATTGTACAAACAGTGAAATTCGGATTTCCCTTCTCTGTTACGCTTAAGTAATTTGATAGTCATTCGTTTTGTTTTGGCTATAAACCTATGTTTAATAATAAATTTGGAAAAGCTATACCTTTTTAAATGTGAAATACTATAATACATCACTGTTTTTAACAGAAATACATTTAGGTACAGTTTATTCTTTACCTCAGGAAATATAATTGTTGTTATAGCAATTGGGTGGTGTGGATTATGTATTTTGTTCCCAGATGCATTCCTCAGTCGTATAACATGTGGCATACTAGGAAAGAAACAAACAAAAAAATATGTAATACTTCACCTTCAAACACCTACTTAAGTTATTTTTAAACTACATTTTAAATGTTAGGTTGAGCTATCTTTAAAACAAGATTTCCTTTTATTGTGGTTCTTAAGTGTTATGTCTGTAATATAAATATATAATGGTGTTTGCTATGTTTTCCTTCGTGTGTTATCACGTAATAACTACTGCACCCATAATACTGATTTTAGATAAACATTTTAACGTCCCTCGTTAACATATTGACCTATTTTTATTCCGGAAATACCTCTGGGCTATGCGTCATTGATCTCTAAAGTTGCATTACAGAATACAAATATTATTATTTAAAAATCTAGTAAATTTAATCAACTTCTGTGTAATCTCTGATGTATAAAAGAACAAATGTATGTATTTTGATTTGTTTTCATTTGTAGTGAGCTTTAGAGTAAGAAAATTTCTTAATTCAAAATTGTATGCAACTAATATTGAGCACATGTAAGAAAATCATCAAATTAACGTTGTTATTAAGAATGTACTTTTAACTACATAAGGAAACATTAGGGAGATGATTTACCAAGGATATTTAAGAAAATGAAACAATAACAAGCTGTAATAATGTAAGCATTGTGTTGAGGACTTGTTACTTGCTTACATCCGCTGGAAAATATTATATATATATATATATATATATATATATATATATATATATATATATATATATATATATATATATATATATAATATTTATAATATATACTTAATGTGAAGAGATCACTTATTCATCCCGTAAACTACTATAGTATTTATCAGTATTCTTTTTTTCACATCCTATTCCATTGTGTGTTACTGGAGTCGGAATCTCAGAATATTCAGCTGGGACGTCCTCTGACACCATTAAAGGAATGAGGTAGTGTCTCAAGAAATTTAAGAACCTGCTGTATTAGAATGGCTCTTTGTTTTCCTTATTATAACACTTTTAAACGTTATGCAGTTTTACACCCTTATTGCCCATAGCAAATTTATTGTATAATTCTCATTTTAATAATATAATTACGAGTAATACGAATTCAAATGATTTTAGTACATTTTATACTTTACATATTATTGAATGATTAGGCCAATAAGTATAACATATGTTGGCATTCTGTTCTTAATAACCCATACAAATACAGAAAAAACTTGAAACAGGTTATGATGCGTTCGAATTATATATTTAAAATCAGACATACAGACATCCATCATAATTATACGGCTACAAATTATTGCGTAAAACTGCAAAAGGTTTAACATTTTTCTTTTAAACCAAAACTCAAAGTTTTACGTCAGCCGGCACTTATAAAAATTGGTTAGGCATGGTTTAGCGAGCATTAAGTCATCCTTAATTAGGACTTCTACAACATGAACATTTTTCAATAATAGTTACGGGTTGGGTGTTATCTCAAAGGTCTTATTTGAAGAGGAGTTTTAATACACATTTCTAACTTAAATAGACTATAGTGTTATTCGAAAAATTATATGAAGGTTGGATTGGAACCAGAAAGTATGACCACTACTATAACTATTTGGAGCCGTTAAATTAGCTGGTGTATGGAGAATGTAAAATGGTGCGTAAAATTTATATTTAAATACTATCATGTTATATTGTAGTACTGTACAAAATATTTCGTTATATAAAATATTGATTGGACAATTTTTTAAATATATTTTCAATGAATGCATCATTTACAATTTTTTAAAGCGATATATTGATTTTTTGGTGACGCTTGAGCAAAAATTCTACATAAAATTCAAATATGTATTTTTTAACCTTTTTATAAACGAATTGATATGGTAATGTGTACAAATTGTATTTAAAATAATTGTATTTTAAATATTGAATATAGAGTGAGTTAAAAATACCAATTCATTTGACATTAAAACTTTAATTAAATGAAGCATTATAAGTTTAATTTAATTCTTTGGTTTTTTTTCTCGTAAAATGTTTTGTACCATTGTTATTGTTTTTAGTATAGTAAATATTTAGTACTGTTTTATGTTTTTGTGAAGCACAATTTAGTACAAAAGTGTTATAAGGAACCAAAACAAATGCTCTGTTTTGATTCCTTATAACACTTTTATATATATATATATATATATATATATATATATTCACTTCGGTTGTATAATGCAGAATTGCTCTATTATAACAAAGTATACTTCTTAGTTTAAATTTCCTTTAATATTTTGGCTTTGCCGTTTTCAAAAAGGTATAATAAAAAGTATAAAACAAAAATAACACAGCAACAAAATTTACACATGTAAATAAAAATTTACTTACTTGTGTAAATTTTGTTGCTGTGTTATTTTTGTTTTAGCCTATACTTTTTATTATACCTTTTTGAAAACGGCAAAGCCGAAATATTAAAGGAACTTTATATCAAGAAGTCTAATAATTTTTGTTGTTTCATATATATATACATGCACGTTTCAAATTTGCATAGATATTTCTAGATTTCATAAATTGCACCTATGTGTTCGTTCATATTAAAGCTGTTTTAATTTTACTTTCGGGGTCTAACATTTCAGTCAAAACCTCATTTCTACATGAAGCTATCCTTAATTATTTCATACCTCTAAGCCATAAAACGAGAAAACAAAGGACATCTGAAAATAAAAGCTCCAAGTCACGAAACCAATACCGGAAATTGTTGGGTTTCATTTGTACTTCATAATCGCGCCCATTCCATAAGTTCGTATTGAATAGGTTTAGAGATATTCCATTACGGCTATGGGAACTAGGAAAACGTTGGGGTTTTAATAAACAAATAAGTTATATGTGATTTTACGATTCTGAATACTATTAATATCGACAAAATTGTCTCTCTTCTATGAATGAAACAATTAAAACTGACGAATTCAAACATTTAAATGAAACAGAGTTTAAATTAAAAAAAGTATGATACCCCAGATGTATCACACCCGCCAATATCATCCCGTGATATGTAACTTCCTCATTAGATATAAAAAGTTTAAAATTTATTACTACATTAAAAAAATATTTTATTATTGGAAATCTAAATCTGAGAATTGCCTGAAACTGGTGATAAATTTAACAATTGGCGATATCGATGCATTTCTTTAATACCTGCTGAAATTAGAATACCGCCTAACAGTTTCATTTCCCAGGTGTACAATAAATTGTTTACAGAAAACATGAACGAGTAGTATAATTATTAACAAGTATTATTATGTTAAACTTACACAAGGTCAGTTTTTACAACCCCGATCCAACGCTATGATGGCTAGACACGTGGCAGGTTCGCGGTGTAGGCAGTAGTCGAAATCGCATAATTCCCCGGTAAATTTGTCCCTGCCAAGCCCAAGTACTCAGCTTACCCAGAACTGTAGTTCGCATATCTGTAGCGGCCATATCTATGAAGTAAAGTGTTTTATTCGTTTCCTGCAAGCAGACTGTAATAGTGCAAGCAGAAATTCATCGAGAAAGTGCTGAGTTTATAGAGAGAACAACATACGTGTTAGTGTTATGCGTGAGTTGTTTAGAAATCCTAAGCTGATGACTGACACCCAAAAAGATGTCAAACACTTTCAGATTTGACATGTCTTGAATTTATTCTTAATTTTATATTCAGCCATCTTTAATGTTTTGACGCGATTCACTATCCATCCTAATGTTTTCTCTGTAAAATTACATTTGGCAGTAGTAACAATATAGGAGGACATGTTTATGCTACTGCTACTTAGTGTAAACTGACTACTTTGAAATCAACAGTGACAAACAGTTCCACAAAAGTGGTATCGGGGAAGATTGCGAGATTGCCTACTGCGCAAATTGGGAATCTGCCTCGTGTCTGGTCGTCAGGAAGGTCGTGAGATTAGATTGTTGTTTAAGCAGCAACTATAACAATTATTTTTAAACCATAATTTTTAACAAATTTAACATGCTTATAAACTAGTTATGTGATGTTATGTTTACTGAATTTTATTTATTTTTCTTATTTAATGGTATAGTTGTAAATAATGAAGCAAACTACGAGAAGAGTCAAAAATGAAATTCACATATATTATTATTGCATTACTTTAAATGTGACATATATATATATATATATATATATATATATATATATATATATATATATATATATATATATATATATAGATATAATTTCAATAAACATTGAATCGCAAAAAGTACTTGCTCCGCCGGGAGTATATATATATATTTCCTAAAAATTAATTTATTACTTCAGTGTTCTTGCACAGAATCCTGAGGTCACATACTCCTTTCAATAGTCTATAGTCATTTTTATGCAAGTATCATTCTACAGGAATTTATTGAGAATTACAATATCTATAAATAATCTCGTAACGTCGTCCAGTGGCCCACTTAGATTAGAGATTCATCTTAAACCACACAGTTAGATTCAATTTTGTGCCTGACCCCGCTTTCCTTAGGACCATCATCAAGAGATTGGGTCTCCAAGATAGCTATACAGGTTTAAAGATGGTTGGTTAACTTCCCTCCTGAGGCTTGTCGCTACTCACTTCACAAATACATAAATAAATATATATATGTATATATATATATATATATATATATATAAATAAATAAATAATGTTCAGTCATAGCATTTATTAATGTTTAAACAACAATTAGACATATCTTTTACAGTTTCTACCAGTAATGGGAATGACAGAAACTATTTTTGAACCTCAAAATCTAAGGAAAGTTTTGAAATTAAAAATGTATTTTGCACACATTAAATTCAACAATATATCTAGTAAACACTTCAGATGGCCTTGTATCAGAATTCGAATGAGTTCCGATTACTGTTTTAAAGGAATGCAGATTAAAAGTTAATTGAGGGGGAAAGAATGAAAGTCTTTTTAATGCGAGCAATCTATGAACACATTAACAATTTTTGTATAATTAAACATCGAATGAGTGAAAGTATTTGCGTTTGGCCCATGCATGTATTTTTGTTTGGCCCAATTCAAAGTTGAATTCCTTATTTCTGCGCAACTATGTGTGAAATAGGACGATTAACCCGTTGAATGCGTATTGTGCCTTTAACAGTAACAATTACGAGTTGGAGTATAATTTGTACGAACAGAAGTCATTATTGCGGATCAGCATTCATTTCCTTTGTAAGTAAAAAAAACACTATCTTGAGTTCTCAAATTAGTTGCATAAACTAATTCGTTCCTCTACTTTATAGTTCGTAGATACTGCCGTCTTATTTTGAATATTCATTTATACATTTATTTGGTGAACAGAATATATTCATATGATTATACAGTGTCACTAGTTGTATTTAATTTTACAATGTATTTATTTTTTTACAATATAATTTATTAAATTATACTTCTCATCAGGATACGCCTTTGACAAAACTACTGTAATATAACAAATTGCATGCAAATAAACAGGTTATAACTAGCAAATACGTATTGTATTGTTTGGAAAATTGCATA
The DNA here is from genome assembly GCF_021130785.1 of Homalodisca vitripennis. Classification (NCBI taxonomy): domain Eukaryota; kingdom Metazoa; phylum Arthropoda; class Insecta; order Hemiptera; family Cicadellidae; genus Homalodisca; species Homalodisca vitripennis. Next base: position 48,677,421 of record NC_060209.1, on the reverse strand, counting down.
TTGGTCTACCTTCATTTTGCAACAAGGTCATACAAACATTATAAAATACTATACATTACACACCAATGATTACAATATCTCCCATACTCCATGACTATTCTAACGATATTTAATATTGGATTGCTCTTTATATATTAAAACATAAATAACTATTTTAATAAAAATGTTGTGTCCATAACAAATTTGTTTTAATTATTATTTTTCAATGATGGTCATACGTAAATGTGTACGGGTATTTTTTAATTTTGATTCATGAAATAATATAATAATAACCTTTAACGATAAAATGGAAAAACGGAAGTAAGCCAGTTATTGCCTACGACTAGTTCATACGCTATTGACAGTAACTGACACATTTCAGAAAGTTTAAACTCAGCTGACTTCTGCAATATGAACGCTAGAAGTGGCAAATAGAGTAGTAAGCACTTGATCATAATCTGAAATTGTACTTGCGTCCACTATAACAGTAACTGACAGTTGAAACTCAATTTGACCTCTGTCAGATGATTGTCAAACTGCTGCACCCGGAAGTGGCAATTACATTACTGAGCATTTCGACCACTTTCTGCAAATGCACATGGCATGCCAAGAATTGACCATTTTCATTGAATTTATTCTCTATAAAATATCGCTAATTAATATTAAGTATTAACATATAATAGTGAGCAATTCATTATATACACACTAGCGCACTTAACAGTGAATATTAAAACTAATAATAACTCTCAATGAATGCAATCATTTGTACTATACTTCTTGGAGAAACACATGCAAAATACATTACAATTATTTAATAAGTCGTTATATGCCTTTACAATTATATAATTTGTATACGTAACTACAGCAACATTACTGACATTTATTAATAATTTTGAATCCTTTCAACGGACAGTCATAAGTGGCGAATATATTACTTAGCACCTTGGCATTGTCTACGAATACAATTTGCCAGCAGTACTTCACGTACTAGTAGTTCTCACTCAAATGAACTCTGTCAGAGAGATGTCGGAAGTGACAAGTCTGTCAGTAAACAGCTTGTTCATTGACGATAAGTGCACTTGGAAAGCGCCATTATAGCGACTACTAGTTGTCAGCTACTCGGTTTGGCCTCTGTCAGAGGATAATTATTAGAAAGCTGTCAGAAGTGACTAAAATATTAGTAAGCAGTTTGTGCATTGTACGTGAGTACACTAGTTAACCATTAATACAGCAACTGTCAGTTTGACCTCAGTGCATAGTCAGTAAAATTGCATGGTTTCACAGTTTTTATTAATTGCTTCACTAAAAGTTTTACTATTAAAAATTTGGCGTTATCTTTTATGTATAAAAATGATGCTAAAAATTCTTTAATAAAAACATAATTTAGTAAATATGAGAGCTTTTGTAGGTGTAACCGAAACCTTTACTTGCTTTTTTAATTTTACTTTTATAGTAGTTTCAAATATCTTAATTTGAACTGTTTAAAAATAGTAAATGAGCTGAAAATTATCGACTGAAACGTATTTTTAACTACTTCTATTGTAACCTTATAAAAAAAGTTTAGTTACTGAGATTCTTTTAGGTAACTGTGAGAAAGTTGTGAAACTGTAGACATTTTTTTTTTGTATCACTCAATGTCTTTTGTTCACATGGGGAGCGTAGAGAAATGTTTTAATGTTTTAGTAATTATATAGTTTATTAAAATTTTTCGGATTAGTCTCTTAGTTCTAAAATAAATTATCTTGATGCTAAAAAATTTTGAGACATAATTTACTTGTACTAACTGAATATATTTTTCATCTCCTTTTGAAAAATATAAAAATAAGTTATATTTAAATAAACAAAATTAATTATCTCTTAAATTCTGTGATTGAACTTTAAAAAAGACAGATTAATTATGGCACTTCAGTATGAATATACTGTTAATAACGAATAAATATTTTTGTGACTTAACACTACTTACCTTAATTTGTTATAGGAAAACATAAATGAATCATTAGTATGTTTTATAAATGTATATGTAATAATTAATAAGTAAGTAAATATAAGTAGTTCATGATATTACCATTATTACAATTAAACGATTTAAGCTTTAAGCTGGACGTACTTGAACGTATAAAAACACTAGCTGTAATTTATATAGAAACAAGCATAAATTTATTTAAGAAGCTTCCTCATTGAGAGCTTATAAAAAAACTGTTTGTGAAATATTCAATCTCAATGGAAATACATAATAATATAAAAAAAATGCTAAACACTTTGAGGTAAATATAGACAATTAAGGGTTTCTGGTTATTTGAATATAAGGAATACATTGGTGAAAGCTGTCGGTTTAATTAATTTATTGCCTTGAAGTATTTCTTCTCCAGTGTATTTTCCTTTTTAATCGTAGTTTTTTAGTATAACAAATACGAATGTACTATAATTGTAATATAATATTCATTCGACTATACGTTTGTACCGTTATTATAGCACATATATTTTAAATTTATATGGAGCAAATACTTTATAAATTAAACAACTTTTCGGAAATACTTGCTTTATTCCGAAATTTAAGTTCACCCAAAAGTTTACAAAGTTTACAAACTTTTGATTCAATTTTCTTCAAATGTCACTCAATCGAACAAATCTAATTAAGAGTATGATTAAAAGGTATTGAAATTAAAATTAAACTAAAAATGTATACTTCTCCAAAAATGGTTTAAATTAACAAAACAAAATAAAAAGTTCTCTTCTCAAAATACTCAAAATTAATATAACACAAAACTTGATATTTACTTTATGACCAAAATTTAATTCACAATACTTCAAAAATTGAATTAAATTTTCAGACTCTGAAAGATGGGAAACTTTAGAAATTTTAATTACAGTATTATAAAATAAAAGATATTAACTATACGCTGGTACGGGACTTCTACTTTGAAGATTACGGAGGCAGATCGGAAAATAAAACGCACTAAAAATTTAAATACTTGAAATTGAATTTACCCGCGATAAATAATTACTGTAAATCCCAACTATAGGGTTAGAGAAAGAAATTCAGTCTCTAACTCGACCGGTACACCTTCTCTTCGAATCGCCAAGACTGGACTGACTGCTTCTCTCTCTCTCCAGGCTTGCCGGGTCGGAATGTAGACCGATCAGCTGATTACCGGTCCAACTAAACAAACAATGTCCACGCACCGCGTCTAGTTAACAGGAGCCTACTTCCTACCGCGATTCAGCATAAAGAATTAGAACTATGGTACAAGTTATTGTACAGAAATACTTGTACTACTATTAGTTTCGACATTTTGAAATCAATTTAAAGGCCTGAAATGTTGAAAATTAATATTATAGCGTATTATCCTTTATCTATGCATGATCAAATATAAAAGATAATACTAGATATAGTTGTAACACCATACACATTTTACAGAGAAAACATTTATAAAATATATCCCGTTTCTTATGTTTTTGTTTTAAATTTATATGTACTAATCGTCACCTGAAAAAATTGGAGGTATGGAGAAACTGTGGAAATCTTAAACACATAGTATTTGGTGGGTCTATTCTTTACAAAAACATAGGCAAGAATGATGAAAATTATACCAAAAAGGCTCAGTTTGTTTTATTATTAGTCTTTTTGCTATTATAACACATTTGGTTAAGAAAAAAAACACTGAAGAAAGTAAAATGATGTAGACCAAAATCGACAAACGCGTGAAAAGCTTTAAGGGAGTCTGACCCAAAAAATTTTTTTTGTGTGATTTTTAGTTTATAACACTTTATTTTTCTCTGGAATCTCCTCTTTCTAACGATATATAACACATATGGTACAGAAAATTCTAAATAAGTGAAAAAAATTATTTAAAATAACCTTGCACACCAAAAAGTCGATCCAGCCCCGCTAATATAGTCAGACTCACTTTATACAGTACACTGATACATTTATCAGCTGATTTAGTTTTATGTAGTTGGATATTCTGCTTGACAGTTGTATTCACTGTCAGTGTCTGTAGCTTCTGCTTCAATCTGCTGTGTTCTTTGTAATTGCTTTGTTTATAAAGTTTTGTTTCAATAGATACGTGCAAAATAATAGTGTAAATATGTTTAGTGTTACTGTAGTAGTGTCAGTACAGATTTGGTTTAGCCTACATTATGGGAAACAAAAAGAAACAAGGAAGATACAGTGTTTATAGGAAGAAGACTACTGCTTGGATGAAAAAATAAACCTAGGCCTACCCACACTCCAGAAGCTGTAGATAAACCTGTAACAACTTCTAGCTCTAAGGTAAAGTTACAATCCAACTTTGACCTCTATGATAGTAAAACTGAAAATATGCAGTATGATGTCATTGATCTGAGTGTATGTTCAGGTATCTTGCCAAGCCAGAACTGTTGCAAAAATGTCTCAGAGTTAAATCCCAAAACCCCAATGAATCTTTGAACAATGTTATCTGGAGTAAAATACCGAAAAGAACATTTGTAAATCTTGAAACCCTGAAATTTGGTGTACGAGTATTTGAAGCTGTTTTGACATTCAACAGTGGACACTTAGCTAAAGTAAAATTAACGGAACACTTAGGCCTACAAATTGGAAGGAATTTTCTTCAAACTGCAAGACATCTCGATTTCTACCGTGTTTTCAAAGCTGAAAAAGCTGTTTCCAATATGGAAAAAAAAATTAGACAGTCGAGAAATGTTGCCAAAAGGAAGTTAGAGGACATGTATGAGGCAGAAGATGTGCTGGATAATAACTAGTAATTATCCTAGTTACTGTGCTGGACATAATTAAAAGTAATAAAATTTACTTATTACATATATTTTTTGGTTTTTGGCTGTTTACCGAAACTTAAATTATTTTAAACTGTACGTTGCATAAAAACCTACACCGATTGAGATATATTAATGACATTTTTAACACACATTCCTCGGCTAAAATACTAGTGCCCTAGGAAAGGGTTTTGGGATATAATTATCCTAATTTGATTTACAAATATTTATATATTTAAATTTTTAATTTTTAAACAAAAAAATTTTAACAATTCATAACTTATTTATTAAAATAAAAAAACTAAAACCCTCTGCTAGGGTTCTAGAAAAATACATGATATTCAAAACAAAACCAAAAGCAATAAGCTATCTTAAATAGTTTTCAAGTAATGCAACATATAGTTAACATGGCGTTCTTATGGGAGTCGGACTCCCCTTAAATTGGGTGGTTTCATAAATTTTGAAGAAGTAAACTCTAATGCATGTACTAAATAAATATTCTTCTTCTTAATAATATGTTGCTATAACAGCTCCCCCCAAACAGGTGTAGAATTCAAACAATAATACCCTGTATATTTATTAAAGAAATGAGTCAATCAATATTTGTGTTGGTATTGGTGTGTTTATGTGTGTGCGTGAAATTGTATTTAAGTAATTGTAATTTAATATTTTTTTGTAATATATTTTTACAATCCAAGAAAAATAAACAAGGAAATAAGGAATTGTAGAAGTTTAGTAATACACAAATGTTTCATAACTATTAAAAACCCCTTCATATTTGCTAAATTAAATCTAGTTTTAAGTAAATTAAAAACAGTTTAAGGAATACTGTAAGGAATACACTTATATATTAAAACTTTTTTATTCGTTATTTTTGAAATATGTTACAATGCCATAATGTTCTTTTCTTTCATTTCCTTCATTTCCTACGCGTCATTTACTACTTTCAAATAATTTATTTTTTTTATTGCGAAGAACCTTGTATAGGCCTATTTTTTCGAGAAGATATTGTTTAGTACTTCAATTATTATTACTATTATCAAGTAAGGCAACAACCATAACACTAAGAAAAAATATCTGTTACCATGTTCATTTAAATGGCGTCACTTACCACGAGTCATCATATGGCATGTACTCGGGGTACAAATAAATAATTCAATTGATCCATAGGGTTCTGTTTATATTTCACTGCAATTTGTAGTTTTACCCATTGTTGTTAAAGTACTAGTAGGATATGTAGAAAATTATAGAAAAAAATAGAATAACAAGGTTCCGTAACCTCCGTGATTATAATATATATACAACTAGGAATGTGTGTACATGAAGCGTTATGTATATATTATAAACATCCATTAAAGTTTTAATCTCAGACTCAAAGTTATTTGCAAACTTTATTTAATTTTGGTTCTTATGTAATTTATATTTTTTTAGTCTAATAAAATCTGCTTCGGGACAAAAATCAAACAGATAATTATAGTATTTGTATTATAAAAATTGTTTTACGATAACGGTTAGTTTTATCATCGTACACACATATGAAATAAATATATACAAATAAAAATTAAATTAAATTATTGATGGAGTGTTTGCTTATAAATTAAGTATTATATTCAAATAAGAAGAAGCTGATAGAATGAGTACATATAAAACAGTAAATTAAACTCTTTACAGTCAATAGAGAGAAACGTTATGCTGACAGTAATCTAGAATTATTTCTCGTAGCTTGTTAAGACGGGCCACAGACGGTGGTTTTTGTGGAGGTGATAAATGGCACTCTCATCTGACATGTAAAGTACACTCGGTCTTACTCTGCGTTTTGCACACACATGAGCTCTATATAAGAGAATTTAAACATAATATTGTTTGGTGTTTTATATTAAAATCCAATATAATAACCGTGATAAGCCACTTCATCTTTACAGGCCAGTGTATTGTAATGTGATATTTTAAAAATACTAATAATAGTTTAGTTTAAAAATGATACTGAGATCTCATAATTTATTTATTTATTTACATCAACTTAACGCCCTTACGTGCGATGTTTGTCTTGGTAGCAGACATTTTAAAAAGTTCTATGAAGTATAGCATGTGAAGAACATTTCAGATATATTGATAAAAACAAAAAAATACACTTTAATATGCACTGAAAGGAATAGAGTCAATTTTAAGACTAAGAATGTTGTAGAAACTGTAGAGTTGAAATGAGGAGATACATACGATAAATCGAATTGAGTGGGTTTACTGTAATTTGGATAGCATTCTTTTTTAAGATTCAGTTATAGAATATTTAAACCGCAAGTATTGGTCAAAAGTATCAGTTAGCATTTGAGACAGGTGAACCTTATTAGTGTTGGAAGCTATAATCGAGGTATCGTCTGCTTTCATTACGACTTGCACCTTTAATGTTAAATTATGAAGATCATTTAAGTGACGAGGAACAGAAGACGAGTCAGCAGTAAGCTCTGTGGGACGCTTGAAATATATTTTTATCGCCATCCTCCATCCACCTATTCCTACATTTTTTCTGTTCTCTCTGTGTATATCAGAAAGGACCAAAGCCAGCCAAGTGGGGTCCCGGCCACTCAACAACATCTCAGCTTCTCAATGCTAATCGAGACGAACGATCTATGTCACCTACATAAGGCACCGACAGTGAATTCGGCTCATCCATAGGGTCTGCAATAAAATTCACCAATTCAAAAATTACATCCATTTTCCTTTTGGTCCTGCAGAAAATAATAGAGAACGCGACTAAAGAATCACTCTCTCTCTCTCTCTCTCTCTCTCTCTCTCTCTCTCTCTCTCTCTCTCTCTCTCTCTCTCTCTCTCTCTCTCTCTCTCTCTCTCTCTCTCTCTTGGGTACAAGTAAGCTTTATAGTTGACTTAATGGTTACTTTTACCTTGTAAGAAAAAATTTAAGTATTATGTTATTAAAGTATTAATAAGCTTACCCTCTCAGCAGAGTATATACATACACATTCTCGAATAATATGTTTTCAGCCATGAAAGAACGATTTACGAGTAAACTTGGAGACAATGAAACTGTAACCAACTAAAGCAATGTCTGCATTGTGCGCAGAAGCTGTTTACCTAGCCAGTAATTATGACTTTTTCATAAATGATAATATATTTATGTAAAGAAGTTATTCATTCAGCTATGTACACAACGTATCAACATGCAATAACATATTACATTTTTAGTCAACTACCAAAACAATAGAATTATTTTCTACCTCAAAACTCCAATATAATCTACTATAGATACTAGGTAATAATACCTAAAAGAACATTATTTTGTTATACTACAATATTATGGCCAGTACAATTAATTATAGTATGGACGATAGGATATATTCACTAAAAATTCATTATATTAAAAAAATAACGAAGAAAACTAATTCCATCTTATAACTAAGAATTGTTTAAGGTCCCTTACAACCTGTTGAAAATTAAGAAGAAAGTGCAATTATTTTATTATTAAATTACGAGTTCTTAACTTGAATTTTCTTCTTCTACTTAATTAAAAATATGTGAATAAACTTTTTCATTGGAATACCTATGAAAAAATTGGTCGTGAAAATAATTAGCACAACACACTATTAAACGCATTTTAGATTCCTCTCACAGGAATATATTTGGTCCTTCACCTCAAGCTAGTATGTACGTGTAAAAACGGTGTCTTGTATTTGAGCAAACAAAAATAAAATGTAATTTACACTGCAAGCTGTGTAAATTACATCGGACATGAACTGTAGCGTAAAAGTTCAACAATTCCACGCTGCCTACTTAGTGGGCCTTTTTGTTTTCTTAAACCTAAGTTAAAAACTCTTGTAAACGCAATGCAAATACAACAGATTACATGTGTAACATGGGAAATATTAATTCGAAAATTATAATTATCCATTTTATTTAAATTTATGGGTATCCTAAATACATTTGACGATAATACAATATTTATCAATGTATCAATTCCACCACCAAAAACATGGCATTTAACATTAGTCTTACTAGTTCTTTCCACTTTTTAACACATCCTAATGAAAGTTTTATTTTTCAGTAGTTTCAATATTATACATATTTAAACGTATCAGGTTTGTTGCAGTTTTTATTTATATCTCTTTATTTCCATATTACTCATTTGTGCATTCACATTTTATTCGTGTGCTTTAAAGATAGTTTATAAGATTTCACATTTCACGCTTTGAATTAAATTACGTTTACAATAATTAAAAACTTATTTTTCAAATTTATTAGGAATCATACAAGAGAAATGTTTTTGGATCCTTCATTAAAAACTAGCATTACGAGTTTGTATTTATGCAGGTATGGTATCCATTTAAGTTTACAAAAAACTGTTAAAAGGCACTAGAGTTATGTTTAGGCTTGTTTACAATTTATGTATACTCATGCACTGCCTCGCCAATTAAAGAAAGAGATAAACAATCAGACATATATACTGTTATTCATGCAAAAGAATTTTATCATATTATTAATTCACTGGGTTCAAAAAGGGGTTTTGTGCTTTTCATATAAGAAATTGTGATAAGATAAATACTAATGCTCTCAGAGCCCTGAAGTTCTGTTGCTTTCATTTTTGCATATGAGTTTCAACAATAAATGCTCAATATTAGTTTAATTTAGTCAGAACGTGTGCCCTGTATCGTGTAAATAAACAAACGTGTGTTTGGTCAGAGAATAACTTCACCCCTAGAGACTGACAGAGAATGTAAGGTACCGCGGTGAGACGACAGGCCGGAAATAAGAGAAACGGATATTGCTGACCCTTGTCACAGATCCCTCACCCATCAGCGTCTTTTACTATCCAGCGTCCTTTCTTGAATCCTGGAAAAAAAACTAAACTCAATCCTTCTCATATAGATTACTGTCATGTTTTAAACCACTACCGTAATTTATTCATAATATAAATATAAACTAGTGGTATTGAGTATATCATTATTTCAGATTTTCATAGCAATATATTGTTATAGTTGTTGTTTGTAAATTGTGTGAATAATAGGAATAGCAAAAACACTATAAGTGCAAGAAAAGGTATGACTTGTGGATTGCAAATATGTCTTTAGCATTAAATAGCTCCATAACCGTAGGTAGTGATCTATTACTTAGTCATTTATCAGGCCAAATGTGTTCAAAAGACTGGCTTAATTCTAAATTACCTTTATTTTTTAATAACCGTTTTTAGATTTATGGAAATAGTATAATTATGTTTAAACACTAAGTATTAAGCCATATTATCTATAAATGCAGTATTCTAGTAAATGCCTTCCTTTTGTCTTTGTTTGTGACTTATGAAATATTCATCGTGCAATCTCTGTAAATTAAATTTCTGCAAACACAACTTTATTTGCTTTCCTGCTTAAATAAATGTCTCAGCATTTGCCTTAACTTTGGCAATTTGAAATTCAAATCACGTTCAGCAATTATTCACTTCTAATTAAAACATCCCCGATGTGATCTTCAAACTCGGTACACAAAATTGTTTTGTTTTGTATAACCACAAGAAATGACTATATGGACAATGAATTTAATATATATACGTACTTCATTAAAATACATAACATTAAAAATTATATATATATATATATATATATATATATATATATATAAAACCAAAAAATTTAGAAAAAGAAATAATAGTAATGAGTAATACATACAAAAACAAAATTATTACTCCCATTATTTGAGTGGAATTAGTAAAAATACTTTACAATGAAATTTGTAACATTAATGTATTCCATTTTAAAACCAAGGCACAGTATAATAGCAGATTATTTATTTTATCTGTGTTAAATACAAACTTTTTATTCTGAAAATTAAATTTAACTAATAACTTAAATAATCTGGTAGTATCTGCAATATAATACTATTATTTTATTTTTTTATATTTCCATTACACAAGTTATATTAAAGGAAAGAAAGCAAATTACACAGAGAATAAGTTGCAGAAATGAGTAATTCTAAATATTTAATCCTTCATCTAATAAATCAATAATTTTTTTAAAATATTTTGTAATAATATCAAAACTTAAATTTTCTGGAAAATATTTTAATAATCAAACAGGAAGACTAATTTTAACAATTAATTGTTGATATCAAATTATAACCATGCAATAACAAATCAACTAGTCATTAAGTAATTTTTTTAATCTATGACTTAAAATTATTTTTTTCATTGCACCTGTTAGCCTTAGATATTTAATATCTTAATTATGTATTTGGTAATTTTAATTTTATTTTCAAAGTTTATAATAATTTTTAGTAGAAAATCTCTAGTATTATTTACGTGTATTGTTATTCTTACAACATTTTTGTGGTTTGAAAATTTGTGGCCAAAAATTGATTATGGCATAGGAATGTAATATTAAAAATAAATTTTAACTAAAATAGTTCAATGAGGTTTTGTGCTCCACCTTAATTTTAAAACGTAATAAAGAATCAAGAGTTATTTGATAGATGAATAATACTCAGGAAGAGGTTGAGATGTTAGGTATTGCATATTATTATAGAGAATCACTTTTAATAACGTACAAGCTAATAATATATAAAATATTATAAATACATATGTGATATGATAATTAGTGATTCTTTGATACAATAGTTCAAAGCGGATAAAATGTTCTACTGTGTCAATCTCTAGAAATCCTGTAGGAATATTTATTAAGGCAAAGGGTTTGATGAATTTAAAGTCCCGAAGAATAAATTATTAATAGTTGAAATTTACCAGATCCCTAATTAATTTGAGGTAAGTCTGTGGAAGCTATCTTTTGTGTGTTGTGATTAGATCAGAGGTCTTGAGTATGTTTGAGGCTCTGTGGAAACCTCTCAAATGACATCCTCAAGCATTGATTAACCATCTTATAGCTCAGTCATGCGTGTCCTTCTATCAATCAAGCATTTAGTAAGCTAATGTAATGAACTTACTATTTATAGTAACTACCACTAACAAAATACAAGTGAGTATTTTGTCTTTTCCAGTTTATTCTACTTACTGGTAATTTTAGATTTACTATGAGTCTTGTAATTGAAAGTTTACAATCTGAAACTACTTTATTTTGTTTGTTGTTACAATAAATTATTAAGGAATACTAGAGCAAAAATATTACGTAAAAACAACATCAGACTTATATTTTGAAAAGACTGACCTCGTGTTACTGGCACTTCATTAACCACAAAATTGAATCTAGAAATTTACGGAAAAACCTATTGAAAAGAGTAAAAAGACCATTTTAAATTAACGCTACTGCCCATTCAAACGTGTATGTTTCGTCTGGATTTTAAGGAAAACACAATATCTCAAACAATAATTTATTTTACAAATGAATTTAAACACACAAGATAATCTATGTATAGGAATTTTACAGAACACGAAAAATAAAAATATTTCATTCACATTATTATATATCTTGTACGTATTTATAATTTTCAAATTCACAAAAATTATTCAAAGTGATCCTGTTAAGCTGATTTCAGTCAATATCTATGCTGATGACTTGTAATGTCTTTTTTTAGAGTGATAAATTTAATATTAGTACAAGCCACTGGGAGTGTTTATTAAGGTAACTTCAGACACTATCAATAAGGATGTCTATTATTTGCGGGGGAAAATGTCTGGTTGATATGGTTTTGATTCAACTTCAAAAGTTTTAAATTAGTTCCCAATTTAGGGATTAAATGTAAGTGCCGTGACAATTGTAATTAATGACTTTAATAAATATGTAATAACGTAATATGCAAATCCTTAAATTTAATAAGATGTTCCGTGTATTACGACATTCATGATTTATATTTTCCAAAAAGTACAAAATTTATTCAACAAGACAAGATAGTATAAATAACATATAAATACAGTGGTGATACCGGAAACGGTGACATACTTTACACCAATGATGCTCGTATACATATCCTCAGATCTGCAACGGTTTAGGTTTCGTTATTAGCTATGTTGAGCTAATATACGAATATCTTTCATATCCATGATGTTTAAAATAACATATATAATAAATTTTTAATAGAAAATCCTAAAGTCACGTCCGAAAAATACCTATTAATTAGGAGTCCTCCAAACCTATTTCAAGACTAATTACGAGAACGACCCTAATCTAACAACATATTACACTTTCTATTACCGTCAAGACGAACAGGTTTTTCAACCCTAAGAAAGTTAGGCGGACACAACACTTCATCAGGTATCAGAATAATAAACACTAATTTTAAATTAACGATTTATAAAACCATTCTACCTGTTCCATACAAAGTTTGCCACGAGTTTTACTATTCGAGTTATTAGTGACAGAAACACATTTCAACAGAATAATATTTGTTGCAAATAAAACAGTAACGTATATTCAAAACACTTAACACCGCTTGAAAATGAATCATTAATATTCTATAAAAGTCTTCTTTTCATTAAATAATCCGTTTTCACTGTATGAGGTTTTGCGTAACGAGATGCTTTTATGTGTATGAATGCTTTTCTTGAATGGAATTTTGTATCTTTACAAACTGTAGTTTAACGGGAAACGATTAAATGGTTTGAAATTTGCAATTTGTCTTTTAAATCCAATTCATTGTACTATTATCTTATTAAAATTTTTATAATTATGATGTTATTTAAGACAGCTCTAAAAGTTTTAGCAATATAAATAACTTTAATGTGCCGATAAAGCAGCCAGTAAAATAAATAATATTATTTCAAAATAACTAAACATCCGAAGTAAAATTATTTTCAAACCATTGTTTGAAGGTATTATATGCATCTTATTATATGCATATTATTGTGATCTTATTATATGCATCTCATAGTTTTAAATATTGTCATTTCCTACTTTACTGTAAAATACTTTCCCTTTTATAACATATTTAATACCTTGTAACGTGTGTTAGATACGGTTGTATTGTTTCTGTATCAGTTGATTACTGCTGTACATTATATATCATAATAAGTAGTATATCAAAAGGAATAGCAAAGCTACTGCTATAAAATTGCGTGACTGCGTAATCTGCATGATTTGAGATTTTCAAGTTCCATCACCAGCTGACTTGTCAGTTTGTAGATAACTTTAGTCAAATACATATCATGGCATTCATATTATATCTTGTCTATGCTAAAGACGAACTCAAGCGACTGAGATTCAGCTCATTTTTTATTCCGGGATAAATGCGAGTATATTGAGCAAGTGGTAACATATGAAAGGGTGCATTATGTTATTACTCCACATTATAGGGTTATCTTTATGTTAGAATAATTAATGGTGAACTAAAACGCCTTTTGAAAGTTTTTACAGTTTTGTTTTGAAAAGTTAATAGTTCATACTATTTTATGTTTGTTTATAAAAGATTAATAAATAACTTAGGAGTTTATAACACATAAGTAGTCACACACACAAAGGAATCCATACAAGAAGAAGAACATACACCCATACAATTTTGATAACTTACAATAAACATATATAAAGCAATAGATTTTAAAATTAAGAAAAACTAGCAACTTATTTTAGAGTTAAAATTAACATAAAACAAATGATCATACATATAAAATAGAAATACATAAACTATTGTAAAATTGAATCATCAGATAAAAAAAATTCTTTATACCATATACCACAGAATATATTAATCTTTATATCAAGGAGATTGTTATGCAAAGTAAGTTTACAACACCTGGAGTTATAAAGTGAATTTAGATCAGCTGATGACTTTACAATAATGGAATTTTATTCTTTTGAATTATGGCTTAATAGGATACTGAGAAGAAGCATTTCTCATCAAAGTTAATAAACATTTGAGTTATTAAATACAGTAATACTTTTATTATTTGTATTACATTGGTGAATCTTGATTTTTGAATCCAAGAACAGAAAAGACATTTACTAGATGATGAACACTTGAAAATTGGATGACAACCAGAACTCTCAGATCTGCAAAGATTACTACTACCATTATTAAATCTACACTAAGCCGAAAAGGATGATTGAAAGATGAATAAGTGTCAATGAAACATACAAAGTAAAACTGGATTTGAACTTAAGTAAGATGTACCCAATTTATGATTCAAAATTTTTCAAAATTTAAACCTATTTTTGTATAAATTCAAATTTAACATGTACCTCAATTTTTCCTATGTTGGATATAATTTTTTATGTGCCCATGGCAGTATAATCCACGAAACCCTGTATGTGAGAAATAAACTCAATTGCAATTATTGAAAATCAAACGTTTATTTATTTATATCAATAGCTAGGAAAGCAAGGGCAAAGAACGGGTTAATAAATAAATAATGCATAAAAATATAAATTTAATAGTTAGTTAAATATTATTTCATTTAAATATAAGTACCTGTTGAATAATACCATAAATCTTTAACAATAATCCTTGTGATACTTTAAGTGTTAATAATTCCTCGTTCAATGATAATATACTCATATGAGTCATCCACAAATAACAGATCGGGAAAGAAAAGGAGATATTTTAATATACCGCCTGATGGCTATTTCTAATTTTTTTACCAATGACCAAACTCGCTGTATGAGATTAGTGTCTCGGGTATAATTGAGATATATGTATCTATAATTATCATATAATACAGTAACCTTGCTACCACACTGATCAATCCATTAATAATAATACTTTTTCATTTATAAATAATGTTTTGTTACTTTTTCATTACATTAGTCCTGTATGGACACAGCTTTGAACTAAAATGAACGAACTATAATGTGAGAAACATTTATTTCAAAACATTTAAAAATGCATCAAGTACCTTTACATTATTCCTCCTCACACAGCTGCTAGTCCGAAAATTAACATTATATCCCTTCCGTTCTTCTCACAGAAACATACCCATGAACAGTCTATTTAACCAATACGTTACAATAAATATATTACACTTTCTCCACTTTGTTCTTCATGTGACACTTTAGCCTTCTTACAAATTGAATCAGTTTTATTTATTTTATCGAGAGAATAGAAGTATGCCACACCACGCGCTATGTAACAAGCTGTACTAAGTATGTTATTTTCCACATCTATTTATTGCGAGATTTTATAGCTGCCATCGTAGACGTAAATAACTAATGTAAACATATCTTAAAGGCTCAGTCGGATCCCTAAGTGACATTTATCATCATCAAACTCAATTTACAGTGCTTGAAAGTTGAAGCGAGAATACAACTTCTACAAATAAATAATATGATTTACTATGTTTAAAAACGCTTTTACTCATATATATATATATATATATATATATATATATATATATAATATATATATATACGGAATATTTATTAATGATTAGTTGTTCATATATTTATTTATATATATATATATATATATATATATATATATATATATATATATATATATATATATAATATCTTTTTGATTGAGGCCGTTAAGTGGTTCTCTTAGGACAGGAAGCTTACAAATTCAAGTGTGAACCAGCCTCTCTAGTAAAAGAAAGCAGGAAGTGACACGTCATTGTGCCTCTATGTCTAGCCTCACAACATCCCTTAACACTTGGAGAACCCAACCAACCTCAGCAGTCATCTCTCGCAGTTGACTGGACCTATCGATCTATCTTTGGATGTGCTGCTCCTGGACATCCATTAGGTTGCCTAGATATAAGTGACACATTAGTTTTTTAGGTAACCATTTATATGAAAGATACAAACGAGCCAGAAGTGAACCCTTTTGGAGAAGGCTGTTTATTTAGGAATATACATACCTACCGGTGTTTTGTCTTAAGCACAGAAAATATTTTGTCTTGACAAACGCAAATGTTAGTTGTAAACTTTTGAATATTATTTGTATTTCTTCCAAAAAACAACAACAAATATTATCAAAACTTTATAGTAACTAATCCTTAGGCAGATTTTATATAAATTGAATTCTAAATCTCTCTGTCGCTAACTATAGTCACGGGATTCATTACAAAATCATTTTTCATTAACCGTTCTTGAAGGATTATACTAAGGTAATCTTTCAATATTTCATATATTGTACGTATATAAAGCCTAGCAGAGTTTAAAATTCTAACCTGAATCTATAAAAACTATTTTAACCATCTTACAAATAGTAAAAATATGGCTATGAAACAAATGTTAATTTGTCTCTAAAATATAAATTTTACAACATGCTTTCATTATTATTTCTGCTGTATACCGAATACCTCTATTGTGATTTTTTAAATTCGCAAATAGAGATGATATAAAACCAGATTTAATTAATAAATACATTTTATATGTCAAGGGATTTTCATAGTTATCAGTTGTCGTAGTAACAAAAGTTAGTACGTTTATTTAATTCTCTGAGATAAGGGTAAATGTGTTAAATATTCTCCTTTCTTCCTCTATTATATCTTAACTTAAAAGATTAGTAAACATTAATATAATAGACAATGGTACTGGTTATTGTGTAAATAATGTATTAATCTTAGTATTAAAAGCTGTATCTTTCGAGAATTAGTTAAACTAGTGTTAATAATGAACAACTTTCATAAAATAATATTTTAAATTGAATAAATTGAAAGGTTGATTGGAAGAGATACTGTTTGTATTCAAGGACCAGCTTATCCATGTCTGAGACGTGTGACCTAAAGCGATTTGAAGAGAATCGTTTTATTTATGAAAATAATTGTACGGTGGATAATTACATAAACATGGATGAGAATCTCGCTTCTGTCATATAAAATATATTTTCATATGAATTTGTTTCTCGTTTAAATAATACAGATTAATAGTGATTTCACGGATGATCTTTGAGAGGAATTTTACAAGCTTCCGAGAGTCATACCCGTAATTGTACGACATCCATCAAGGGTACTATGATGCTTCTGTTCAAAAATAGTGAGTTTAATGAAGAGTTTCCAAGGTCAGCAGTTTTGATTTTGAGAAATTCTACAATCTTGAAACACCTTACCAGAAAACCTCAAAGGAAAAGTTGTTCATACATTATTTTTTTATATGGAAATGTCTCTAACTGTTTCTAATGTACATTAATAAGTAAAAGCCGTTAAAGAAAAAAAATAATTTGTACAAAAAAGTTGTGTTAAGCGGCCTAATGATGTGAATTTAAGAAATAGGTACAAGGATTATTAACAACAGTTTAAAAAAAACCAAATAAAGCGCACTAAACAATTGCATTATTCACATGTTATAGAGTCAAATAAAACCAATACAAAAAAAACAGTGGAAAACTACAAAGGAATTAGTAGGGGATAAAGTTAAAAAACTCAGGTGTAATTCTGGTGAAAAAAACCACAATGATATTACAACTTTCAAACTCGAAAGAGGTGTCCAACATTTTGAATAATTTCTTTTGTTCAATTGCAGTAGACCTGAGACAAACAATAGAAGCAGAAAACACTAATGCCACTCGTATGAATAGTTGTCACCAAAATATCTTCCATACTGTGGCAATAAAAGACACTCGATGTTTTTGTATCCGACTAATAACAAAGAAATAAGCAATATAATAAAATCTTTAAAAAATAACAAAGCTCCTGGTTTTGATAATATTACACCTGTTATCATTAAAGAAATATCCGAATCAATTACAGACGTGCTAGTTTATTTGATAAATTTTAGCTTGTTGACAGGAGAGTTCCCAAAAATTTTAAAACATGCGGTAGTCACTCCACTCTT
Organism: Homalodisca vitripennis; assembly: GCF_021130785.1. Lineage (NCBI taxonomy): Eukaryota > Metazoa > Arthropoda > Insecta > Hemiptera > Cicadellidae > Homalodisca > Homalodisca vitripennis. The sequence goes on along the minus strand of NC_060209.1, from coordinate 48,659,029 downwards.
CAAAAAAAATGACAGATCAGATCCTGGCAACTATCGACCTATTGCGTTACTTTCAATATTTTCTAAAATACTCGAAAAAGTTGTTAAGGTGAGGCTAGTGAATTTTTCTTACAAAACATAGTTTTTATAGTAAAAAACAGTATGGGTTCCAAAGTAAGTTAAATACAAGTGCTGCCTTATTGGACTTCATGTCTCAGGTCTACACAGGCATGAATGAAGGAAAAGTGTGCGCTGGACTATTTGTCGACGTCATGAAGGCGTTCGATACAGTGGATCATCGAGTACTTTTAAATAGAATGCATGACGCAGGCATCAGGGGAATTGCTTTGCAATGGTTTTGTTCTTATTTGACAGATAGAACCCAAGTAACTATAGCTAATACAACTTTCAGTGAAGTAGGTAAAACTAGGTATAGGGATATCCCAAGGATCAGTTTTGTCTGGCCCTCTTTTTCTAATTTATATTAATAATTTTTTGCAATGGTAATTTCAAGGGCAAGATTGTAGCATTTGCGGGATGATACTGCTTTATTTTATAAAGCAGACTCACTAGCACAAGTACAACTGAGTATGCAACATGATGTAAATGCTTTAAGATGGTGGTTTTCTAATAATTTCATGGTAATGAGCCCTAAAACCAAATACTTATTATTTAACTTATGTAGAAAAAGTATCCTTTATTTCACCTGTTACATACCATGTTTTGAGTTGTCATTCTAATAATAATATAGTGTGTAATTGTTCAAACTTAGAACAGGTTGATAGTATTAAGTATCTTGGATTACTGGTAGATTCAAAGTTTGAAGTGGAAATCTCATATAGCTGAAGTTAAGTCTAAACTAGTGAAGTATGTTAGACTTTTTTTATTCTCTTAGAACGGTATGCTATACAGGATTGCTTAAACAAGTTTTATTTTGCCTTTATAAATTCTAAAATTGAATACGGTTTAGAAATTTGGGGAGGAACTTATATTACAACCCTCAAACCAATTGTTACTCTGCAAAAACATTTAATAAGAATAATAAAATCTAAGAATAAAATGGAGAGTTCAGCTCCAATTTTTAGAGATTTTAAATGTGTTACCGATAAAAAATCTGTATATCTATAAAGTATTAAAAATCATTTTATAATCAAAGCAGCAGTTTTTTACAATGCAAATTCACATTATAGTCAGACAAGAATAAACGTTCAAGTTCCGAGACCCCATCTAACCTTGTTTAAGGACCAAAGTTTTTTTAATTGTTTACCAGAATATTTAAGAAAATGTAAAATCAAAAATAAGTTTGTTAAAATGCTTCGGAATGTTTTGTTATTGGAAGAAGATGTAGACAGGTTTTACAACACTATAGTATGATCATTACACTTTTAAATTGTAACTTTATATTATAATTTACTTGAACATCTGATCAACATTTCACATATATTTCCGTTTTTATGTTACTTTTTTTATAAGTTAATCTAGTTATAGTTGTTTTAGAGTGTATCATTACGAGGACCTGGTAGGGCAGTCCTTTTTTTTTCGAGTTGCTGTTTCTTTATGTGTACTTGTGTAATTCCCGAACAGGTATTTTGTTACCTCGGGCTTTATTGTTGATTTTAGTTTAAGATCTACTGTATGTAAAATGTACAACTGACAACAATAAAGAAATTTTTCATTCATTCATTCATAATGAAAACTGTACTTAATTACTCTCTCTGTGTCTCATACATAATTATCAGGTTAGAGAGCTGTATAATAAAATCTTAGTACAAGCACGTCTACATCACAATATAGTTTTATTTGAAAAACGTAAAAAGCGTTAGTTTATATATGAATTTAGTCCTCTAAATCTGTTTTATCCACATTTATACCCCGATATGTGTTATTGGATGAGCTAGAATAATTAAATTTTTGTAAATGTCTCTGTACGCATATTTCTCAAAACTAACTTACTTATAAACTTGAAATTTTGCTTAAGGCTTTTTTCATTTATATATTTAAAAAATAGATGGTTAATTGTGCATATCGCCATAAGGGATTTGGCTGAGCGTTATCAACGTATTTATTATACTAATATCGTATAATAAAAGCGAGAATAGTATAATATTCGTGTTTTTATTATAATATTTTGGAAACGATATTATAGCATAGTAAAAAACATTGTATACAAACTGAGTACAAGCATGTGAAATTTTAAAATTTGACACATTAACAGATGCCGCAAAATTAAAAATAGTAGACTAAATGTCAATCTTAAAATCTGGTGATAAGATTTGGTTTCAGTGCACCTTTACATTATATTAACTCTCCCTCCTCTCATCTGAAGTTTTATTTTAAACTCTGTAATGAAATCTAACTCAATGAACATAAATGTTATTGTATCACACTTGATACAATACACATCAAGATATCTTGAGAAAGATTTCATCTACCAATGTTATAAAGAATATTTAATTTGCATGAAACCTGATTTCTGCCTAACAAGAAATAGTTTTAATCTTTTTAATATCCAACAATAGAATACAGCTAACCTTCTTTGAAGATAACATTTTTTTTCTTCTGTGGCAATGCAAAATATTTTTTGTGTATAATATATGTCTGCGTATCATTCAACCACACATCTTAAAAAATTTAATGAGTTAAAGATTTCTAATTTTGCATGCGACACTGGCGAAACCTTCCCAATTCAATTTGCCTTCCTCCTGTAGAAACATGGATCTGCAACGTTTATTTTGTAGGCTAGTTGAATGTATTTGGATTGTGAATAATATACAGAATCAAACAAATTGTTAATTTTAATCACCTTTGTTAATGTTTTGGTTATTAGCGAACAAAATTTCGGTTTAAATTTATCGTTTATGAAACCATGACATAATTTCCGAAAACTGTAAGAAGTTTTAATGATATAAGGTTTTTTATATACATTTATATTTAAAAACAGATTATGTCATTGACATTTATATATGTATATGATATATATATATATATATATATATATATATATATATATACATATATTAATATTTATATAAGAATGATATAATAATAGACAATCACGTTTTTGTAGATATACAGACTTAAATTAAAGTGCATTGTTTGCTACATTACGTTTATTTTTTAAATATTTATTAAATCACCCTTAACTATTTAAAAATAGATTCCCTGAGTTATACGTTGTATAAAACATGTACCTCCTTGCAATCAGAAACTATTTAACTTGGTGTAAAAGAGCTTTTTCATATTCTAGTTTGTTTGTCCCTTATCATTATTATATGATTTGCCTGAGCTATTGTTAATGATTGTACGTCCAAGTGTAGGGATCTTTAAAAATTTATATTTAAAATAGAGTTCTGAGTTTTTGTAATTGACCCAACCAAGAACATAATGCACGTTACAGAATATGGTTAATTTTTATACGTATAGCAGTTTGAATTTAATACGACTTTTATTCCTTGCAATTAATGGTTAATAAAGTGCAAATGTTTATTAAAAGAGTTATGTTATTTGTGGAAATAAAGGCAGTGTTTTTAGTTATAAAATCCATTTTGAAGATAGTTCTATTATTGACTGGCAACAATCGTGTAGGCAATCTGCTGACGCCGCCGTCTACAGAAGGGTAGTGATTAGATCTAGTGTTCAGTATGAATATTTATAGATGTCTGCTGGCGAAATGCCAGCAATATTGTTGGTCTGACTGCCGTAGTTATGCACATAGATAATTGTGATTGTTTATATTGCTCATAGCCATCTGTATGTAGGTATTAAGAGTAAACATACAGATGCAAGAATTCTCAGCACAGACATAGAACCACTTACGACTCACACTTGTATGTTAATAATTAGCATGAAATTGTTATCTAACTCATAATATGAGACGCAATAACCCTATATTTTATTCCTTGTATAAACATACAAAACATCAATTTTTATGGAATTCGTCAAATTTTTCTGTAATTAGGTTATAATCAGAGCTACAAAATATAAGAAAATTACGAACACATCACAATCCGGAAGCACTAATATATATTTATTAGGATATGGAGGGATGTCTCTGTTACAATGAATTTAAATAATTATACAGGTATTGTAGAAACAGAAAGACAACTAAGTGACAAAACACTTATAAAATTGTAAGTAGTTATTTTATTGAAGAATCTTGTGAAAATAATATCAAATTACATAAATAATAATGTCTTATAAGAAAACAAAATTCATAATTTAAAATTACTAATAAATAAATAGAAAAACAATAATTTACGATATATTGGTAAAATTCCGCAAGGATATTTCAAATCCATTAGGAAGACCGATTGTAGCTTCAATACATTCATCACTATGAGAATTTCTTCATTTCATAATGATCATTTAAAAGAATTTGGGACTTAGCAAACACAACACAGTTGGAATGTAAAATCACCACATTTCTTAAATTATTTTTGATAAATATTTAGAGATATAGCCATCATCAGTTAAGTACTGAATACCTGAAATAGAAACTCTGAAATTAAGAGGGGCAACATTTTTTAGTAATAAGCAACTCCAAACATAGGAAGGGTTTGATTTCTTTGTTTAGTTTCTTAGCTTTAAACATGTTACGTAGTAATTTAAAACACTTAAATTTGAAGCTAAAAACCTGGAGATTAGTCCAGATAATATTTCATAGTCCAAATGAAATAATAACATTTGACAATAACTATAAACAGGTATTATACTAATAAAATATGATTGGGAGTCATAATAGCACTCTGGTGTTTGACAATATAAATATATTACAATAAAATTAAAAAAATTGCTAAAATATGTTATTTATTTGTGAACTTTCAACGTTATTTTCATTTTAAATAATGTGTGATTATCAGAGGCTCTAAAATAAAATAAAATAGAAATATAAAATTATTGTCATATACGTGTGATGTTCAATAAACTATAAAAAATAACATCATTTGTTATACCAAAAGCCATTTGGAATAATCCGAAGGTACATATTACACGAGTCGAAATATCACTTTATAACTGAATGTATTTGATATCGATGAGATAGACTTTCAGGGCTTGAATACAAAATGTTGCTGTATAAGCAAATGCAGTGAACATAGCTCACTCACAACAGAGTAATGCAGTACTCGCTGTATCAAACTAAATGTGATACAAGCCAAGGAAGTATATTTTAAATTCATAGCCAAAATCAGTTGTCCTTGTTATCAATCCAGATGTAACCTTTTAGAAAGTTCCAATTCTTTTGTGAATGACTCTTTTCCAAGTTCTTGAGTTTCTCGTTTATCTGGTGCCAGGGGTAAATATACAGTTTCGTAAATTAATTTCAACCAAGTGAAAAGAAAACTGTGTATACTACGTTTAGCTAGAATGCTTGCATTTATTAGAGCTATATAAGTTGTTAAAACCCTTAAGACGTAAAAATTCGTAAAAATTAGGTCTCCTTAACACTATTAACCATTACGTGGAAAATAGAAAAAGCATATAATGAGGCAGTTAGGTTTATTAGCTTGGTATACGGTCATAAAAGCATACTAAGCAAGAATTAGGTAGTCCTCTGTAGCTAATTAGACGTAGTGAAGGTAAAGTAATCGTATTTTTGGTTTCTCTGCATTGATATTTTGGTGATTAATTAAAGTTCTGCAGGTTATACTGTGTAAGTAAAAGGTGAAATAATATGTAGTTATTAATTATTGTAGCACCATAACCTTCCTTTGTATTACTGATTTTAAGAAAAAAAACCACAAAGTTTAAATGAATAAGGTTTGAATAAAAATACTTCAAATAAATTGCTTGTCTTTTAAATCGCTTAAATTAGATTGTTTAGGAGATTTTCTATCAGAACTTTATTTAGTAAACAAAGAACAATTAGAAAAATTAAAGTGATTTATCTAGCCAGTTGAGATGAGATAATAAAATATCATGCCTGGTTGATTCACATAAATCAGGGCTAAAGGTGTAGGTAACGTTATTAAATATTTGAATGTTGAGTCATGACTTAAAATAAGAATTTTGCATTAATACGGAAGGAGGAAAATTAAAATTTTTTGCCATATACATACAGAGTTTTAATAATTTTATAAACGGCTTCAAGTTGGGTTCATCTGATACAAACATTTTTTAGAATACGTTTATCAAGATGATAGTTAGAATTGTTTGAAGACAGTGTTAAAACTAATGTAAAAACAACAGAACCAATTACATAATTACAAGAATCCAAAGAATCTGCATAGGCTGGGGCTAGTGATGTTAAATATATAGGCAACGTGAGAAAGTTACAACGCCTTGTCTTATATGCTGTAAATTCTGAATTCCTAGATCAAATGTAGAAGCTAATGCTTGCTGAGGTAGGGCTGGTGATGGTTTTTACCAATTAGTATTTTAGGTTCAACCTTAAGGTTGATGGTTGCCCCTGGCCAATGCATGTGAGTTACAATACATAATTAGAGACAAACTGGATAAACTTTAATATACACATTATTATATTATTTTCGTTCTCATAATAAAAATTAGGCTTCATAATTCATCTACTGCAAACTCATATGTTTTAATTTTTAACCGTATGATGAAAATAATTTGCATTGTTTTATAAATTGTTACATTAATGATTTTATACACTAGTAATTTATAATCCTTTTAAAATAAACATCCGTTCAAATTTCTAGAACTTTTCAACTTTTATAATTAAATACGAAATTGTTATTTAATTATGATATAAACGAGTTCATAGAGTATAAACAAATATGAAAAATGTTTCTGTAGAACACAAATATGTGAAATATATTCATAACAATCTCAGGACAAATTTCATGAAATGTCTATGTTCGGATTATTATTAAATTATTGTCAGTTAGCAGATGCAACACATTGATTGTTACTATATGACAGAAAGATACCTGTATTATAAGGAACTACAGGACTAACTCAAACAGGTTTACACAAATTAGCAAGGCGAGTTCAAGATAGGAAATTGGCATTGGCGTATTCTTGTATTGACAATACAGTCAAGGAATAAGCTATTTCGACAAAACAAAATTTAAAAAGCACAATTTTTAATTACCTTTTTTATAGACATATTAATTTATAAGTTAATTATAATTTATAAACGTATAATATGTTTCTAAATAGTATGTTATGTTCTAATATGTGCAAATATCCAGTTGATATTTAACAGGTATCCATATGGTATTAGCCGATAAGAGTCCCTATGGGCTAAGCATACAGTAAAAGGCTCTCATTTACTCCAAAATATATTGTCCAAACGCTCCTACATATAAATTTTTCTCATATAAATTTTTTAATGTCTTATCAGCATCCTCTTCTTAAATTCCCTTCTTACGTTTTCCTTATATAGACTGCTTCATTAATAGGCGATTTTCCACTGCTTAAGCAGCACCGTCATTAATATAAATTTCTGACAGCATTAACGGTGTATTGAACATTAGGACAAGATTACTAAGTTAAGTAAAATGTTTAAAAAAGCAATGGTTGATTAATTTTAATTAATCTTAAGCTAAGTTACGATATAGAACGTTGTTACTAAGCGTAAAATATAGTGTGTATACCTGAGTCTGAAACTCGTCCCAGGGCACAGGACGGCACTTTGTTGTAGTTCCAGTGCAATCAGACCCACTGTCCAAGTTCAACAATAAATTACACGGATTGCGAACAGTTATTTCAGTTTTTAGTTGTTTATATCTGAAGTCATACTTGTTTGTCAAATTTTATTTTGAATTTATGTTCTATCAGAAATAGGTAGCTTTCGGAACTGTGACATAAATAATAGAGTTGTTTGTATATTGGAATATGCAATTAACTATTAACAAATAATGGTTTGTTTATAACTAGAAGTGATACCATCCAGGTTAATTGGTACGCAATATCAGCTTTATTGCATCGTTCTTAAATTTATCATTATAACATTAATTGGGAGTAAAAATCCTCGCACAGGCCAGTGGTCCATGAGGACGGACAGAATAATGCAAGGGGATCTGCCTATCCTTAAAAAAACATTTATATATTTTTTACCACACAAAAAAAGTAAATAACTAGCATCGTTAGACACTTCAAAGCAGAAAGAAAAGTAGTCTTTGTATAGAATTTTTAGTTTTAACTTAATCGAAATGTAATATTCATCAATGGTAGTAAATATTTTCAAAAATGATCCTAATAAATAACGTTTGTTGTTAATTACGCTTTAATACCCAGTGGGGCTTAATATGATTATTTTTAATACATTGGTATATCATGTGTAACAAGACGTAGCTATTTCTATAAGTGTTTAGACTAATTGCAGAAAGTACTATAAAAGCAATATACCCACTTCAGTGGTATAAATTTATGTAATAGTTGGGCGCAAAAAAAACCACACACACACACACTCACAAACATAAACACACACATGTATATGGAATGGGTTGAATTTGCACTTAATATACAAAATAAGTAGCTGGATAACTTGACGTTAGGATATAGAATTACAAACAGAGGCAAGGTTAATAGCTGTTGCTGCACTAAATTTCTTAAAATTAAAGAAATATTAAAACCTGTAATGATGTATTAAAACCTGTATATTAACCTATTATTAAAATTTTACTAAATTTATCTGTATATAAAGTACATTATAACACATAATTTTAGTACTCTACACATTAAACCATACATTATAGGGCTAATGCATTGAGTGTATCTGTCAATATTACATTTTTTAATTCGTTATATCAAAATATTTAGATTCTTTGTAATAAATTGCGTTTATTTTTCTTTTTTTGTTTATGAAACACATTACATTACATTTAGAAGGACTGAAATATCAACAGCATACATACAGTGCAAGAGATAAGTTATATAATTATATCTGAAGTACTAACCAGAATTGATGATAAATTTTCAGTCATAATATTCTTCTTTTTATAATTTTACATTACCACTCTTAGAAAAGTAATACATAATCTTTTGTTAATTTACTTTGACTGTTTCATAAATAGTTTAGATTTGATATTGACAATGTAATCTAGGCTGGAAGGGGATGTGATTTTATTATAGGGCCAGGAACCTCGAAATTGAATCAGGACTTTGCCAAATCTCCACGGACAGAGTTATACTGTCGTCTTTGGGCTCTACCAAATACAATTTTTTGATAAATGGCATGTTTAGGTGTCGTACACATATTATATAAGGCATAACTTGTTTAAATTATATTTAAAACATTTCTATCCACCTCTAGTAGGTTATTACACTGGTGTTGACTTCATATTGTTCCGTGAGTATTATAAAATATAAAAAAACAGCAGAAATGTATTGAACATTTCACACTAATTGAAATAATATTTCGTAATTAAGAAATTGTTACTATTTAAATAAATATAAATATTATTATAATAAGTTAATAATTTCCTCTCGAAATATATAAAAACCTAATCAAATTAATTAATAAAACCAAAAAAACTGCAGTAAAAGTATAAATTCTTATAATAGATTATTCTTTCTGTAGACGCTATCTAATAAAATGTGCATTTCAACAGTAATTTGCAAGCTATTCTCGATAAATAAAACTTTCACTTTAAAAATATAAAATTATGTTCGAAAAACATATAATGATAGTTTTTTTAATATGTTTGCTATCACTTTTTTAGGATCTACAGAAAAACCAGATTCCCTTAGAATACGCAATAACAACGTATTAATAAAAAAAACTTTCGATCCAAGTACTGTAAAAATTTTGTAATATATAACTAATGAAACTATTAAATATTTTTTTTTTTAGGAAAAAAAATGTTGCTTTTGTATAAATAGTAAAACATTTGATATTTACATTCAGAAATTATAATTTGTAACAGTGCTACCTGTAACTTATTGCTTTGAACGTGGAAATATAATATAAAACCACAGTGCAAGTAACGGAGACACTTAAATTATGGGTTTAAGTGCGTTGGTATAAACATGCACAAGCACTAGTTTTCCAGCTCCTTCTTATATCTTGAATGTCTTCATAGTATTCTATTTGATCCCTATTGAGAAGCTATTTCATTCTTAAAAATTATCTTGAAGATATTTTGTGTGCTCTTGAAACAGATTGTGCTGTATTTTAAGATTTATGCCAGTTTCCCTATAAATTGGGACATTTTGTTTTGATAGGTTGGTAACAATTTTAAGTTGGCCGAAACACGGAGTAAGTTCATTATTATCTGCTCCAGTGGCTAGTGCAAAGTGACGCTCTTTGCATGTGTTATTTGTTTGTGTATGTTTTTAAATGTTTACATCAAAACAACAAGTTTACGTCCTTCAATTGTGGTGAAAGCATAATAAAAATATCGATACCTATTCGAAATTATATGCTGAAGTTAAATAAGAAATTTTAAAACACAGGAAGCGTTTTAAATGCCCCAAAGTGTGGTCGTACACGATCAATTTGCACCGGAGTAACCCTGCAGACAGTTTCTCAAGCTTTTGTAGCCAATTCCAGTAAATCGACTCGTAAGACATCTGCTGAACTATAAATATCAAGAATAAGCATGCAAAGAATATTAAATTAATTCAAATTTAGGCTTTAACATCCATCTTTACTCAAAGCGCTTTATGCGGATGATTCTGATAGGCGATTTGAGTTCTGTGAGTCAATAATCATCCGCTCGGAGGCTGATTCAAATTTTATGCTATACATTTTGTAGTGTGATAAGGCATGTTTCAAACTAAATGGTCGCGTTGATTGGAATAACTGCGTTTACTGATCGGATATAAACTATTCTGTTCAATATGCATTTCGGTATCTAAGTTCGAGATTTGTTATATTCAAATTTAATGAATGGATTGATCACCGTGGTAAAATTTATTGGCCTGCGCACTCGCCAGATCTGGGTCAGGTGATTTTTTATTGTAGGGTAATCTGAAGGAGACTGTGTACTTCAAAAGTGCCAAATCTTGACGAATTTAGAAACATAATTAGAAGTGCATTAAAACTTGATATTATCGATAAACCTTTATTGCTAAAGATTTGTGATACAGTTCTCAGTTGTTGTATCAAGTGTACACAAAATCAAGGTGGACATTTAGATCAACTGCTATAACATTGTATGATAATATGTAAGTACGTTTATATAATTAAATTTTATGTTTGCCTAAAAATGTCTTATTCAATTAACCTATAACGCCCTTAAAACTCTCTTCTGGGCATACTAACATATGCGCCATCCTGTATATGCATAATGAAAATGTACTAACAATAAATACAAATTTGACTGCAATATTCATTAAAGACACTCATTAAGGCATAACTACTTCTTCAGAATTGTTAGAATTTTGTATGAACTAAATTTGGAGGGACCACTTTTTATCCAAGCTAACCTGCCCATTTAGTGTTTTATAATAATATTACTACGGGATGAGCATTATCAAAGCCTGTCACTCAAGGGCCTTATTGTTTAGCACTTCGTTTATAATTATATTTATTCCGTTATTTGTTTTCTTCATCAAGCTTACCCATAAGATCAAGGAAAATTATTAGCTAATGCTGTACCGAATAATATTTTTGCTAACACTAAGACAATAATTATGTAATAACCTGATTAAAATCACATGATGTTACTCACTGTGAAATATAAATATATATTGTAACTTATTCATTCATAAAAATAAAACAATGCAGTAGAAAGTCAGTGTTGTAGGTCGGTTACCAGATATAATATCAGCGCACTCTTGTATTGTAGTGCCCTCCTTACTACAACGTAACATTTATATTTTAATATTTTTGCTACAGCATGAAACTAAAATTAGTGAGCAAAAGTACGCAAGATGATACTTGTCTCTTTTTGATTGTCCTCGTCTCTTGATATCATGAGACAAGTTATCTTGGGAAACGTTTCTCCGGTACCCATAAGTTTTCTTGGAACCTTTTGTCTATAAAGGCCATAATGATTTATTCGGTAGGGCATGTATAATCTTAAAGTTTGGTTAAGTGTCATTGAAACTTCCCTTTTTACCTGCTGGATAGATGTAAAGTGTCTTTTAAGTTTGTCGTCAATTTGTCCGCTTATAGTCTTGCATCTTTACATGCACCGCCGCGTTTAGTGGATTTGTGTCAGTAGTCGATAAATATTATCAAATACAAAGCAAACAAAACCACGCGACAGTATTTTAGAGATAATAACATTTATTTTCAAAGTATAATAAAATGAAGTATTGAGATAGTGAATAAAATTTATTAAATAATTCATACCTCATAATCTTAAAATAATCTTAAGCGAGTCTGTGTATGACCAAAAATCTAAGATAAATAAACAGAGTTCAATATCTGACATAATATTACCACCTAAAAGTAAGTTTGTGGTATAGTGATTGTTACGCCTAACTTAATTGCATGTCAAACCTTTGACTTACACTTGATATTTTTGAGTAGTATGAGAAACTGAAAATACATAATAATCTTTATAAGTGCAAACATTTATTTCGATAACATTGCTCAAACACTTCTTCTGCCAATCCTGTGTGTATTTTACTGTCATCAAACCTTGTTTTGCACTCATATAAATTTAAATTTCATTATACACTACATACACTATCCCATCTAATGTAACTGAGCCTCGTTCTTGAATTGGAAATATTGGTTAATCATATGTTTCTGGCACTTCATTTAAAATACGGCATTTATTACACATGATTTACTTGAATGAAAGCTATACATGTTGTACTGCATAATGAATAGAGAACACTGACAAGTTTGGACCAAGACAATTGTGCGATTGACCTCGATATAAATTTCTAGATATCTCTGATCGGATAATCCTTACAAGATAAATTGAGTGGAACCCCGGCTGATTGTTTCCACTATATTAAGCACTACGTTGTCCGGATAAGTGTTTTGATATATAAAAATATCTTGGGCTTTTTATAAATATAAAGAATTAATTTGTTATTTTTGTTATATATAAAAATCATAAAACTACAACAATTTGCTTATTTGTTTTGTTGTATTCAAATATGTTACCCCTAAAAATGACATTTAACAAGGAGTAGTGATACACATGTGTATTAAAAATCTTATTAGATCAAGTTTTAATTTAAGAAATTATACGTTGTAAATTGTCAATAAATGTTAATAATATTTATCTGATTTTGTATCTATAAATATGTTTTAATTGTTCCCATGTTCATTACAAAAGGCCCTAAAATGTGTGTAACTTTATCATTAGATAACATTTAAGTATCAACTCGTTGATAAATTTGATTTCGGATTAAGTATTTTTAAATTTGATATACACTAACAATAAATTTTATTGGTCCATTAGGTAGATTTTCTTATTATTTTCATTGGAATAGTCCTAATTATAGTATTTTACATTATAAATGGTATATCACGTTGTATTGCTAGTGTGTGGCAGACTAACAAATATTATTTTACTGTTCGATCTTATAGCTTAGATATTTTGGCTTATTTAATATTATATGTGTCTTTAGGATATATACTATACGGTTTAACTGTTTGATAAATTTAATAAATATATAAATGTAAGTAAAATTTGACACGTTAAGGTAGGCTGTACGTATCATACCATTATTTTTTCTTTGTTTTGTTTGTGTAAAAAAATGTTTATATTACATTCTCAATGATAAAATCGAGTTAAGGGATAAACTAATAGCTCACAAGAATATAAATAAAACAAAACTATACAAGGAATTAAACAAACTAAACTCTCTTATCACATCCTAAAGTTTAATAATCAATAATATACATGAGATTGATTTGTTTTTTGTTTTTGTGTTTTTTATAAAACAATCTAAGAGATAAAGATAGATATTTTCAATTGTTTAATAAATTAAGATTCCTGAGATCCAAAGAAATAATCTATTACAGACGGTGGATTAGTAGTTTTCCTTCCGAAGGATCACTCAACAATGCTTGACCTGTATTCTGTAAGAGCTTTAAATAACTTTAAAATAGTTTATTCCCACCTTGAAGACTAAATGCTCCTTATTGCGACATTAAATTATGTATTATACGTATTTACCAACTAAGTGACCTGTATACTCTATAAGGGAAAGCCACGTGATTTTATACAATAAGGTTGAATGTTATACTGCTTTGTATATTTAAAAGTTTATCTTGAGTGTATTTTTTTAAAATTTCGACTGCAGTTAATTATTCAGTTTAAAAATAAATTAATTGTATTTGTTAGGCTTAATATACGGGAGAATACTTTCTCAATTTACTTAAAACAATTTTATTAATAAGCAGTTAAGTAATTTGAAATGATTAAAATAGCAGTCCTTATCATAGGTAGATATTTATATTTAATTACTGAAAACTCACATAACGATTTTTTTGTAAAAGCTTTCACTTTTGATTTTCTTCTTTCAAATAAAACAAATTAAATTCATAAAAAATAACTGTTTATAAATCTAAAATTTAATAAATAATTGAAATCTAAATAAAATGTACTTTTATCTATTATAGACGGAGCTAAATAATCTAACTGAACAAAACAATTATAGAAAAATTATCCATACCACGTGTCTCACAACCTGTTACTGTTTGAATAGGTAGAATAGTTCACCTTGAATTGAATTTATCGAACAATATTGACTAAAGTCTTGATGTACTAAACCTTTTTGACCATTATTTACTAAATTGATGATTATTAAAAGTCACTTTTAATTAATAATAATAAAATTGAAATCTTTACTTTGAACAATACTTGCAATGACAGGTACTCTCTTCAAACCTTGAGTTTATTATAAAGTAGTTTCAAATCATCTTATTTCCCTTTTGTATTAATATAATACAATAATCCATATAAAATAAAATCTTAAATTAGTTCTCAACGAATTTCCTAAATGGAGATCGTTACTGGGCTATAAAAGATCTGGCAAATTCCTACTCATACTTGTTAAGTAATAAATTCATTCTAAACACCAACGATTAAACCGCAAAAAGATACTCGAAAGACGCTGAGATGCGCGAAGTGGAGGTTTTAATACCAACACCTTCCCCTAATAAGCTAAATATGACCGAAGCCTCTGACTGGCCTCCGATTGAATGTGCTGTCTATAAATTCTTCATAAGCTAGAAACTCTAATTTCATTGTCGCTGTATATATTCGTGTTGTATAGAATATTAAAATTGGTTTACAAGTAACAGTTGATCGTATTTAACAAAATCATTTATTAATATATAAAGTCTTTACTGCAATGCATTTCATGTGATAATGTTTGCTATTTTAGAGGTCATTGTTAATGTTACTGTTGGCTCCATTTAACCTTTCGTTTATTGTAAAATATCACATATCAGATTTGAATCCTGGAATTTTGAGTCTAACTCCTACCGAATAGATATAAAAAACGTCAAATAACTAATACTAACAGTTTTTTTCGTACATTCGACATTAGAGACTCTTAGACAAGAGGTAATTAAATTAGGTCAAATTTAATCTGCATGAATACATTTTCATATCGTCTGAGAGGACTAAAATGTTTTAGACACAGTCCCAAAATACGGCGGAGGAATCGAGTTTTCCACACATAATGTATCTTGGGTGGGAAGGGTTGATTGAATACGAATGTTAAGCGTAGATTATTTCACCTTCCGCTTAGTGCAGCGTCTGAAACCTGAAATTATCACAAACTTAAATCCTGGAATGTGGAGTCCAAGTTCGTCTGAAGGGACACAGAAAGTGGGCGGCAAAGAAGCTCCTAACGAACCTATTTCATCGCTTCTACATCCTAGACTAAGTATTTGTTAAATAATTTTATTTGAAGCAAATTTGATATCAAGATTGGAATAAATCAATTATTAAACATTATGGTTATTATTATTCTTAAATTTAACGTATTATCATAAATACGAGAGGGGAGGTTAACAAAAAAATTATAATTTCTTAGATACAGATATATTTTTCGGTTTTTTTTAAGCTCGGTTTCAATATATCACAAATTTAAATGCATAATTAAATTATACTAAGTAAATTGTTATTGATTATTAGTTGTTAAAAGTAATTATAATATGTAAGATTAACCGTGTCTATAAAATAATGACGATACGTTGTTCATTTGACTGTTGTATAACAAGACTTGGTACTTATAAAATTTCTTCTGAGTAACAAATTTTTAGTTTCTTTGGTTTAATGTCAAACATGGTACTATCTACAGGTAGAATAAAAGTTTAGTCGTTTTAGTACATCAACAAGAAAGTTTTATATTATTGGGGTGTGGCTGTAAAATTTATGTTATAAAACCCCTTGAAGACCTCTGAGCGAAGGCCTCAATAGGGGTTGAAAAATATTACTCATTTACCACAGATAATATCTTTCACAATTATCCGGGCCAAATGCAAATTGTTTAGGAAATTCCCATATAACCATCATTGACTATAATGGTTGAAATCTATTAAGTCCTGAATCCGGCTAAGAATTAATTGGAGGTGGAAAATTGCCCAAAAGTGAATAACGCTCGCCGGTTCTCAAGGATGCACAGGTACTCAAATTACAGCCTCAGGATTGGATAAATACATAATACGTATAGCCATGTTTGACAGTCATAGATTTCACATAAACTGGAACGCAAACTGAGATATATATTTCATCTAGTATTAAACGAGTTTCTCAACGTTTTAATAAGCGAAAGGAGTATCCTAAATTATTATAAATAGTTTTACCAAGTAAAATCTGCTTAAATTTTACCTACTTTCTCTTTGTTCACATGAGCACGTGAAGACCTCTGACTGATTATTTTTTTTATTATTATATAGACTATTATAAAATAATAAAAGTGGCATCCGTAGATTGATATAATGCCATGTCAAGAAATTTTAATTTGTTTGAGTTGAGTTTATATTGATCCCTTATATTATATCACGCAAATTTTTAACTTAAAGAAGTCAATAGATTGAAAATGAATATAAAATTTAAAACAAATTGGTTTGTTCCATTATTAAAAACTTTAATCTTTACACTTTTTGACCATTGAGCCAAATAATAAGTTTCTACTACGAAGTAATTTCATATTTTTGCAATTCATTTAATAGAACCCGAGGCTAAGCTAGTGTAATGCTTGAAAAGGATAGATAACTTTGTATTATTTTGTTTTAAGTTGTTCTATAAATAACGGTATGGTAATTGGATTTTAAGCTATCATAAGGTACACAAAACTTAAAACTAAAGGTTATATAATTAAATGGTATTTATTGAAAATCCAAATATGATTGTTTTTTAGGAAATTTTGTTCCACATCAGTGCGTATGTTAACCAAAAAGAATTCCCGATTATTATTTTGGACCGTGTAGCAATGTCATAACACACGTAATTGGTACTTATTTACACATACTTTTATTACTTAATTTTTGACTCAAAGTAAACTATTTTTTAAGGAACATTACTAAACAGAATGTTTCACCGTGTCAACTTTGTAGCAAAAAGTTTTTTTGCAGTTGTTTTTTTTATAACAAAAGAAAACAGCGCTCTGGTGTTTAAACATGACGGCAAAATAACACAAATTGCAAATCCGCATATTATGGTATACAACGAACAATACGCCAGAATTGGACGTGCGGACAACGTGTGTTGCCATCTGAAAGGGCTATATTACACGGCAGCTCTACGGAACGAGCCTTCCCATCGGTCTTTTTACGACACCGCCCGAGTTCGGCTCCATCTCAGTCTATCTGATTATTGGTTGTTATAGCGCATGTCCCAAGGACACTAGACGGGCCTGTTCAAAGCTTGACAGAGCCATAAGTTGCAGCATATTAGATTTACCGTATATAGGATAATGCGTTCCAAACTGTATTAAATTTATGAAACTTAACTTATATGACTTTACAACGTAACATATTATTACAACTAAATCATTTGTAAAGTGTTCATTGAATACAAAGTGTCTTCTTTTTATCTTTTTAGAGCAATATGTTTTGTTAATAAAATGCATAGAAATAGACAGCGCAGAATAAAGACAGCATTTATTTTCAGAGCTTTAGCGTAGCTTAAAACTTGTGGTACTGAAATATGTCATTTCTGAAGGTCTGCCTATCTGTATCTCTATTTACACGATATGTAGAAAAAGAACAAACCATTACACTTGAAATTGTGCATAAAACTGAATTTCTATTTAACAAACACTGATTTTATGATTGCACATAACATTAGTGAATATTTTTATATTTCTTTTATGGATAGCCATGACGGTAAAGGGAATAAGTACATTTCTAAAAAAATTTATTACATCCATAACAATTTCCAAACCTTACCATCACATACAGCTTGACTGTTGCAACACATGAAACACTATTTTGTACAAACTTGGTGTATAGATTTTTATAATTTTAAACCCATAAGAAACACAATTTATATCTGAATTCAATATTTAGTAAAATACGTCAGTTAGTGTTATACTTGTAATCTTTAAATGTTGCATGAATATTTATTTCTAGAAGAATTAGCACTCTGATGTGTAATTTTCATGTCAAATTGTTTATGATTGATGCATGGTATCCATTTCGGTATTACTGATTTGGTTCGACTAACGAAAACCTATATATATATATATATATATATATATATATATATATATATATATAAAGAAAAAACTAACAGAAAAAACATTATTTTTATAAAAAAAATTATTCTTTAGAGTAAGTTTAAAGGGTACCAAACATGTGTTAGTTTACATGCTTTAAAATTTAAAAAATCAGTAATCAAACTCCTACTCAAAGATATTCTCTAAATAAGTATTTATTCTATCTAAATACTCATCCCAAATTCACGAGCGAGAAAGATCGAAATCATATGAAATGGCCAATTTGATATCGTGTTTGTGCTACCCACTACAGTATTAGATTACAGAATTAATTACTTGCCCAATTTAATTGAAGTTCTAAATTAGTTTGCAGCATTACAGCCCCTAGGAGAATCGTTTATCAAATGGGGTTAGTAATTGTTTTGTATTGTTGGATTGAATCCTTAAAATGGATTTAACACTCTGCGTTTGTTATCTATTTACATGAGTTATTAGGTTATACCAGGAGCTGCAACTTTAATAAACATTAGTAAAATATCCATTAAAGATAACCCTAGATTTTTTCAACAAAGCTATTTTTCTTTTACCGAACGTACTTATAATGAATGCCACATTAGTGTCCGAAAATTTCATATTTTGATGAAGAAATATATATATTTAGTACAATATATAATATTAAAAAAAAAATATTAACAATTACAGATTTGTATAAAATGAACGTGCATATAAAATAGTGGGTGCAGTTATAGGATGTAATAAAAGAGTGAGACCATTACACATTGACCCACTTGCCTAGCTGAATGCGCTATCATTACTGTTATAGTTGCTGTTTATTTTCTGTCACTAACGTCTTATCAATGTTTCATTAAAGTTGTTCCATTACAGTCATAATTACCTGCAATATCCTGTCTGTCAGTAGATCATCTTGGGATCGGATACATTTATCTCCTTTAGATTTGCAGTTGCTTTGTAACACTCTAATATATAGGTCTCTATAAGCCCAAGACTCTCCCTAATATATTATTCAGTATCAGAACCCCAACTTCAGTTTCCGGTTACATTCAGCCTCCAGTTCCTTTACACTTTAATGATCGATGTGTCCAAGTTTCATTTTATATTTAATATTGTCATTATCCAGGTGTTTTTATAAATCCGTTCTCAGTTTTATACATCTCAATATTTCCGAACGGTTTGGGTGGCCATACCGTGTTGTGTAACAGGCTTCGTTGAAGCATGCAAAGTTTTAAGTCCGGAGTTTATTCCATTCTCAAGAAGTCCTGTGGACATACAATAAAAATGGCACAGAAAAGAAATTGTTGCATCTCACATACAGACAAAAGAGACATTGCAACTACTACTGAAGGATAGGATTTACTGGTAATTTCAATAGTTTCACATGAATTATGTACGATAAAGCATTTTAAAGCATATAATATTGAAATGGAGGTATACAATAAATTTGAAGTATACTGATAAAATCTGCCAAAGGATATGTTACAAGGAGATACCTTTAAATTTGTGTTTATTAGTAAGAGTTCATAGAAAAGTGAGAATAATAAGTTTTTCGGTTCCTCTTTGTCTTTTTTTATTGACTTTCACTATTTAACTTTATTTCTTTTACTGTATATAATATAATTTTGTCTCCAGAGTCAACCAAAGGTGACAAATGTTTTTGGGATAGGCATTGTACCGTTGTTTACTGTAGTTGGATTTTATTCAATACATATTTTCTCCACTCTGTTACTCGTTACTGGTTTATATAAGTTACATTCGATGGTCTTGGAACTAAATTCTTGGCGGATTATTAAACTAACTGGTACTAATGTTGTCTGTCGTGAAATTTGTAGCTGCAGTTCCTGCTACCAAGTAACATTTCGGGCGCCTTATCTGTAAGTAATATTGATATTTTCTAGATAGTTTATTGGCCTATATTCCACTCCTTTAATCTTTGAAGAGTTGAACATACTAAGTAAATAATTGCAAGGAAATAACACAGATATCGTAAGCCTGTTACACAATGTGCAAGCTTTTAAAATATAAACTTGAATTTCAGGAAGCTATAATGGCTGAAATTGAATAAACTATACCGCCTTGAAACAGTTTATTGAAGGAAAATCTATACATTTTTACGAATACCTCCCTATCAACAATGTTAACTATACAATGTGGGTGTTAAATCCATAAAAACATGCATTGAACGTTGATGAGAGTGCAACTTACCAATTGTTTATATTATAAAAATAAATATTATTATACAGATATAAATATATATATATATATATAAAATACCCTATCAACGATGTCAACTCTATAATGTGGATATCGAAAACAATTTTAAAATAAATGTATTTAACGTATAAGAGAGTGAACAAAGGGGGGTGATTTCCAAACAAGTACTTCTATAATTAAAAACGAATTGTATGCTTTGGTCTAACGTCGGAAAAAGTGGACCCCCAAGCGTTGCTTGCGTCAATAGCCTTTTACTATTTCCTATTTTTGTGATTAGAGCTTCTTAGCTGTGGCAATAATTAAATCAAAATACCGACTAAACTTTAAAATCTTTATTATATATATATATATATATATGAATAATAACTGTTAATTTAAGGTGGATTCAAACTGGTAAAGTGTATTTTCTTATACTAAAAGGTTCTCTCACCGAAAGGGAACACCTGAAAGGCTCAGTTCCATATAAGAAAGTTTGTTATACTACTGGTCAATGGTCATAATTTCTATTTTAGATTAAAACCTGATAAAACCTGGATCAAACTATTTGTATCAGAATTTCTATCTCCTTTTTAAATTTGTATTTAAAACATATAATTATTTTCAGATTTAACAAAATGAATCGGACGATATATTGGTATGTACACATGTTTAGCACTGTCGGCATCTTTACTATCACAACAATAAGAATACTTAAGTGTTATGACGAAAATAAAACTAAACGTATTCTCATATGGATAGACGTGAGTAAGTTAAATATATAAAGAGTACTCGTAAAATATCTTTCTCGAACAATGATTATAAACGTGTAAGCAAATTTTACGATATGTGTTTTAAATGATTCAAAATTTTTGGCATTCAAGAGTTTTGGGGTTCACAACTAAAAAAGTGTTTATTGGTGGTTTTATGCAACTAATTGCGAGAGTCGGTACATTCTAGATTCCTGCTGTGGAAGAAGCGCAGTATATAAATGAGCGGTTTATATTCTCACCTGGAACACCTTAACAGCTTTTTAATGGTGCTACTTTAAACTTGATTGCTTCTGTTATGTTTTATGAAAGTTTATAGATGATTAAGAATGCAATACATTTTCACAGGATTTTATACGTTAAAAAAATTCATAAATTGCATTATCTTTATGAATATGGTATAAAACGTAGTATAGTGTGTGTAGTTCTTGTAAAAAAATGTAACTTTGCAATTAATGTACTTTATTCAAATAAAAAAATTTCTCATATTGTTTGTTTTATTACTCTAAACTGTAATATTATAAGATGTTAACTGTGTGTAAGCTGCACATACTTATGAATGCAGCAAAACATATAATACATTTATTATAATTATATATAATTCACAAAAAATAAATTTACCAACAAACTCGACGTTTTTATCCAGTATAGTACATTGGTTTCCAGTTAAATTGATCGATTACAATACATACAGTTATTAAAATATATGTTAAATACTCCCTCACTAACAAGTGTACTATTGGTGATGATAATTGTTGTTTCTGCATTACATTAAGAAATAGCACTATATTTGTGTAAGTAGCCTAGCAATTAGGACACACAAGTTCACTAAAACACAAGCACTACTACATTTTATTTAGTTTTTCTTCATCATCATGTAATAGTTTTATCTTTTTAATATATAACAATTGGTGTGATTGTGGTCATAACGGCGTGAAAGGTGAAAGACGACTTTCACGTTATTACCATTGGTATTGCCCACCTAAACACAACAACATAAGGTTTCAAGGGATGCAAATAGGAATCAACTAAGATTAAAAAATGAAATTACTTTTCTCGCGCGGCATTTAATTTAATTGTACTAAGGGCGTAACGTAGTTTTCTTATAGCCGTGAGGAAATTACGTATTGGTTACAGCTGACGTCATCCGTTATCTTTATATACAAGTGATAGTAATAAAGCTAAAAACAGGGGAATTTGTCCCTAATAAAGAGAGTTTTTTTAACAAGAACTTTTAACAATAAAATTAGATATCAGCCTAACACAAATGCCTCCGTCCATGAGCGTGGGCATCATTGAAGACGATATAACAAATAAATCCCTCTTAATTTTGTTTATTACTATATGATGAAATTCTAGATACTTGTGATCTTCTAGGAAACTTAACTTGACAAAATGAACAAATACTGTAAACTCACCTACCCCTCACTTACTAATCTTTCAAGAGAATTATTTCAACTTCTAATGTTTTAAAATTTGTTATTTGTAGTTATCATGTCCTGAAAACCTATATTTTTTTGTTCAGGAAGACGATTACAGTAGGCTAATGGTGCAAATCTCATTACCGGTGTGGATAAAATTAACTGGGTAAATAATACAAACAAATTAAATGAAATCTTGTACACAGGAACGAATAGTGTAAAATCCTAACATAGGTGTAAGAAATAATCCAAACTAACGTAATCATAACTTCATAATGTCATTTTTACGTACTATATATGTATATAACAAGTATCAACTTGTGATCACACATAGTCTTTCTCAAATTACAAATATAAAACGATTACACGACAATCTCATCCTCTCACTCTGAAAAAACACAATGAGATATTAAAAAAGCATATATGAGTTTCCTAATATTTTAATTGCTCACCTAATCCAAATAAAACACATAAACAATATTGAAAACTAAATAATTGTATTAAATTTAACGTGTTAAGGTGGTGTAATGAACACCAAGGTTTTCCTCCAGGCAGTGAAGGATACTGCAAAGAATGGATATTGATGCTATATAAGGTATTCTGCCCTTAGACCACTTAGATAAACTAGCAGGAGCAGATAACCCAAAATCATAGATATAGAAGCCCTTTACACGAATATAACTATAGATTGACAAGAATATTTCAGTTAATAAAAAATAAAGTTAATTTAGGATTTGTACCTCACAAAACCGTACACAATGTTGTTCAGGTTGACAGGCAGAAACGGTGATAGAGATGAAATTTTAATTGGCTACTCCAGTCGCTAATCTCATTCGTAACAGGATTTTAAAACGAATTAGTATCAAATAGTGGGAAGTTTAATTTAATTTTATAGCTTAATGATTAACATACCGTAATAAGCAAGACCAATGCGTATGCAAGCTCTTCAATGTACCGGCGTTTAAGCCATTATTTGATGCAGAAAACAATAGCAAATATGGATAATTCCGTCCCACCTCATATTTCATATAAACTGGCGTAATGTAGAGGATGTAGCATTCCCACACATGTGATCCAACTTACTGTCTCCTGTACCGTTCCAAGCATGTGTTAAATCACGTCTACAATGCGAAACATATTTAATATATGTAAGCAATATAAATTCCATGTTTTGATATATAATAGCATTGTTTTACGAAAGATAACACTGATATTATTCATAAAATGTGAATCTAGCGTGTAGGGTGATTCATTATTCAGCATTATGTAGTAGTTTTAACAGCATCTCTTTAATATATATTTTCTGTATATTTGTTGTAGGCTGATACATTAAACCTGTAATACACTGTAATAGTTAATGACTGCATTTCTACAGAAGGATATGTCTGATGATTTATTTTATTTGGTTAACAGCATTAATAATAATATGATTAAATGTGGTTTAAAAATTTCATAGTTAATAAAAGGTAACAATAGACGCGTCTAACTACTGTATAATTTTTGGTTATTAATATGTGATGAATACAGTCAAATACACATTTATGGCTCTGTGCTGTTAAAGAAAACTTAGTAACAGGACTGGTAAGAGATTTGGGTTTCAGTCAAGACTGCTTAGTACTTGTTCTCAGTATTTATTAATTAATTATTGTAAATAAAATACAAGTGATGAGTTATCTCGCTCTTCAGCTGTTGGGGCTTAGTTTTAGTGGTACAAACTTGATTTTGTGAATTTTTGAATTCTTAATTTTCCACGTTCTCTTACCCTTATAAAACTTCCCCTATTTGGTAGCGTAAGTGTATGGGGATTTTTCTGAGCGTGACTGAAAATTTTCATATTGGGTTTTTTGGTCACCTTGATGACAAAGAGATAATCGCAGACTGTGTAAATTTGTAAATGAACTGTGTAAAATAATTTGATACTTTAACATGCGACATCTATCACGTGTACAGTAACTATAGACTTACACAAGTACATGCAGATTCAGCCTAGACCCTTACGCGACGTTCGGTGAACGTAACTACTAACTTGTTACTAAATAATGGTAGTAATAATTTATCTAAATAACGTTGCTACCCGCAATAATGCTATTTAATACATTAGTAGGCTAGACGCTAATGCCATCAGAATGCGCAAATGATAATTTCGAGGTTGATACGCAATTAGATTTAAAGCACATTTAAACCTTGCCACCAAAACCACATTATATGATTGTAGTATCTCTTATAATAATCACGAATCAAATTATGCCTTTTTTATATTTCCACGCACACACTTAATAACATAATATATGTTTAACAAACAACTATTGATTAATTAGTTATTGAATATATTGATTAAACTGATTTAAAATAACGTATTATAACTGACCTATACGAGAGAGGTTTAGTTACATCTATTTTTCATTACATAATCAACCAGCCTCATTCCTTACCCGTTAAAAAAATGTAGCTATGTACCTCTTACAAAATTAAACTACCTGTTTAATATTTACAAAAATGTCACATTGGAGGTGGATTTACATTTCAGTTTGAGTATTGAGAATACGACTCTTTGCTATCAATTAAAATATTTCAGGGAATTCCAGTATAAGACGGTGAGCTGTTTCGGTACTTAGAACGCATCGTACGATACAACGACCTTTCGCATTTCGGGGGCTTATCTCGTGGTCTCGTAAATTTGTCTGACCGTCTTCCCTATGCGTGCCTTGGAGCAGATACTTTTGCCGTAGGAATATCAACACGACATACTTCGGTTGCGGTAGATGGGCAAAGGTTTCGTCCTATTTCCACTAAGTGGTATATGATTTTCGTCTTGGAGCTCGCCGCAGTATGAAGTAGTAGAAGTGAGTTTGTTTTCTCTCTACCAAGGTCCGTGGGTATTGAGCTCCCCTTGTAACTCGTTGGATGTAGTACTGTGCAATAGCAGTGCCGCTTCGAACCTTGCCTCGTGTGTGATAGCCAGATGGATTTCTTCCAAACTGGTTTCCTAACCCGATGCCAGTTACTGTTTTTAGTGATCAGAGAATTTCTTTAAAGTGGCCTGTTCTTCCATATAGTCTTGGAATGACTGACGAATCTGGGGGTGAGATGTCATCATTCCTTATTAAAAACATCTATCTTTTCTATTTTCAGCCCAGTCCTTTCATCTCCAGATTTACTTGTTTTAACCGTATTAATAACTCAATTAAGTTTATCCTTAACTTCTTAATATGACCACAATAAACTAACAATTTTAAACATTTTAAAACCACTTTTTATCACTTTTTATCTTAAACTCATTTTCTTCCTTATCGTACCCAAACTTGTCACTGCCAAAAAAACAAGGTGAGAAAATGCCACGGCATGTGTCAAGTAACAGCCGTCACTGGGACACCATGCAGTATACAGCTCTATCTATTTTTATGACGTTCTGTAGGCAAACAGAACGAAAACTTTCCTGGCATACGAAAGAGAAATTTTGCCATTCCACTCAACGATAGGCTTCAGTGACGCTCAGATTAATCTCATGAACGACAAGCAATGCCATTAAACTTTTACGTGGACAAGTTAATGCCTACATGATTATGTAGAAATTTCAATGACATTTTAAGTATGAAGATAAGATATTGCTGCATATATCTTTCTGATTGTAATGCTATCATAGTTATCTATGACACCTATGTGGACATTTTCAGTAAAAATCTACTGAATATCTTGGAGTGATATATATGATCATTATCAAACTCGTTGTTTTCAACATAGAAAAAATAGCTTCATACAAAAACTTAATTTCATTCTGCTAATATAGCCAATTAAATGAATTTTTACGGCCCCTGGAGAGCGCCCAAAAAGCATAGCTAGTTAAAATATTGAAGAGCTCGATAACAAACATCTTTATGCTAAATTTACGGTAGTGATCATAAACCGTATAATTTACAATATACTTTAATAACCATAGTGTGTCAAAAGATTAAATCATTTCAGTTTTGGTATATTGATGAAAGTTCTTACCTTTCAAACAGTCCGGTGTACTTTCCAAGGAAAATTAACCGAAAGAAGATTTCTCTGATTAAAATATTGTAGATAATGCCTTTATCAAGGGTAGCAGTATTCAACTGCTTAATACGCAATGAGTAATACATCCAGTAAAATAAACTTTTTGGTGTATAACTTAACTAAAAAATTATATCAGGTTTCGATGAGAAATACAGTCAATAGTTTTTTCATCTTTTGAACTTCTTTCAAAACAAATTTATTATATCTTTTTTTATAAACCTACCAAAATGAGTCATCAGTTAGTTATTTATAAACATGTTTTCATTGACTGCATAAAATAGCAATAAGCAATGCCTTTTTAATACAATAGACGTTTTACGAATTCTTCACGTGACAGATATTATAAGTAGTCCATTTATGTTAGACCTAAACTACTTGTGAATGAAGTGTACTTGAAATCAAGAAGCTGAAACGTAGGTGGTAGTTTGGGTTTTGTAGTAGATGAAAGTTAATATAATGAGTTCATTATTGTTTAGAAGTAGTTTACAAACTATTAGCCTAAATACCACCTGGAGGGTTCCATTGCACACTAAGACTATCATATTAATTTTATCAGTTTCTGGACTACCATCCTAGACCTATATAATAGTAATAAAAAATAAATGAAAAACTTGACACACGTGTTTTTATGCCCTCGACAGATTACCGATGCTCATAAACCCATAAGCTGGTAGGAGATTAAAATGGCCGGAATCGATCACCTTATAACTGAAGTTGACTTTATAGTCCTGCTTAATATATACATACCTTATCAAATGAAGAATTCAAAATAACATTACGGTACCGGAGGTAGATTTCAATAATATAAAGTAGTAATTGTTTTCAAAATTATACTTTTCTGGCCAACCTCCTTCACTGGAATATGCTACTACAGTGCTGAATATCATTAAGACCAGAATAAGATAAATATTTAACGCTAATAGGCTTTGTAGAGGCGTTTTAAATCGGAACTATAATGGTAACACAACTACGCCTATAAAACACCTTCACTAGAAGTAGTAACTTTTTAGGACAAACGTATTACATATATTCTTAATTGGAGCTAAAATACGAATGCCACCAAGGCACCACAATAAGATTACAATAAACAGAAGTAGACTCTAATTGGACAAAGATATCAATTCTAACGTATATATGTATATATTTTCTAGATCAGTGCCCCAATTTAAATTCTACTAAGGCACCAAAACTACGTTAGAGTGAAATTATATAACTATGACCAGATGAAGACGCTTTTTTACTGAAGTAGTCCTTTTAAACCAACGATTATATGTTGAGCCGGGCCAAAAATGCAAACTTCACTTGGGAACCATGAATAATTTAGACCGGGAGAAGATTACAAGTACGACTAAAGTATATTTCTCTGATCAATTATGTATATTTTTGCCATCGTGGAAACAAGGACAATTCTACTATGAGTGCGTAATTTAATTTATCAGAACCGCAAACGTTTCTTGACACTAACTTAAATAAGAGACAGTTGATCTTTTTTCTATTTGGATATCTTAGAAATGACTACTGAAATTATACTCTCCATAAACATATCTTTAGATTTAAAATTATTATAGGTGTCTATCATGTTGCTTCACATTTTTTTCTTCTGAGATTAATACTGACATACCATTCCTTCAATCTAATCTTAGATATTCAAGTGTTACTGACATTAATTAAGCTATTTATTAAAACATCGTGAAATATCACAGATAATTTTTTGTAGTCTTCTTTTATCAAAAGAATGGTATCACATTCAAAAACTTACTCTAAGCTTAAAATGTTGTTACTCTGAAAGTGGGTAGGAGATCCGAGTATTTTCCAATGACAAAAAATCTTTTCAGGAGTGTAGATTATGTCGATAAAAATATGCCTATTGTGTACCTGTTGTCCAATACCAAATACTGTACCGTGCTGCAGATAACTAAAAGTTTAATAATAAAAGCATATATGTAGCTTTTGATTCATAACTGTAATATCCAACATACCTTATACTAATAGAAGTTGAGATGGAAGCCTTACGTTTTTGTACATTGAAGTTTAATAAGCGGCTTTTATAAATCAATGTACTAATGCCAAAAGTTGCAATGTACACAAATCCATAGCAGGAAAAATAATCCGTTTATAAACAGCATTCAATTTTTATTTTTGTTACCATACTTCATAATATGTCTATCTGAATGGGAAACCTATATTTTATGTATCAGCGGTATGACATCTTTAAATTATTGATTTTATTGAATGTTATATATCATTTCCTAGAATCTTAATTTCATGTACTTTTGTTTGGTTATAGTGCTGGCAATAAGAATTCAAAAAAATACCTATAAAACTTTGTTTTATTTCTGGGTCTATACAATAATTTATACTATTACATTTACATACTTATATCACAAAGATTGTAGTCAGTATGTTTGTAATATAATTGTTCTAGAAGTAAAGTATCAATAACTGTAAACTTACCAATTAGTGTACAGTTTAAAATAACAAGTAGATATAGGTTAATAATTCATACATTTCTGGAAATCCTAAAACATTTATCTATAGAGTATAAGATATGTGGATAAACTGTTTAATATGAAAATAAATATAATATTAAAACAAGATCATTAATAAGAAAATATTTTGAAACACAAAGATTGCTACCATAAACTGAAGAAATACAAATGTTGTACATGTAAAAATAAAAGAGAACATTTACACGTGAAATCCCCTAACAACTCTCAGCCATTAGTTCTCATGAATATTCACTTTGGAGCTAAGCTTCCCCAACACGTAACGGTTACAAATGTGCACACTTAAAATGATATACTGCCTTAAACAACTATTTGTCCAGACTACATTCTGGACAACACTCTGTTTATCACTAGTATTAGGTTTTATTTTGGTATAAAAAATTTGGAATGTATCCAATTATAGGTGTAAGAACAATTTGCAACTCATATTAAACACATTACCAACTCAAAATTGCCTCTAGTTTAAAGATGTAAAATTCTTTATAACGATTTTACTTGAACGCGTATGTTGAAGTGTAATCAACAATAAACAGATTCATCCGTCAATAATCAAAAACTGTAAACCTTAAAAACGATGTTAATAATAAAACTTACCGAATTGTTTAAATGCTGTTTTAGCCGTATGTGATATAAATTACATAAATTTATCCGTCGCTTTTTTAAAAAAGTAGTGTTGACACGGTTTAAATCTGGTATTATAAACAATGTTAACTAGTAAATATTTAGGGCTATTATTATTTGGTGGAAAACTCTAAAGGGACCTTTCTACCCAATTTTATAAATCAAAAGTGATATTAATAACAAACACTGGTGATAAAGAACAGTATAATGTAAACCTTTCAGACGTCTATCATTTTATCCGAATGAATGAAAATTGTCTTTTATAAACAAGTGCTGTAACCATTCTTAACCTAAGTTCTAACAAGTTGATTCAAATTTTCTTCAAATATGGTGCATAGTAAGGTTTCTGAATTTGGGTACCAAATGAGACACGTGGTTTACTTTATAACGATTATGAACATTTATAAACAGAGTATATTATCTGATGTGAAGCCATAAAATATATATTCAACCCAGTTTCGATTTCGGAAATGTTTAGCTGTTGTTCTCAGGAGTAGTAATTAAAAATATTATCTTTTGTCACAGTCTGTTAAATAAGGACTGTTGTGGTAATTTGATACTCATACATCAAAACCATCTCCAAAACACTGCTATTAAACCTCTCGTCTTTTTTAGGGTTGCAGCTGCAGATTGCTAC
The DNA here is from genome assembly GCF_021130785.1 of Homalodisca vitripennis. NCBI lineage: Eukaryota > Metazoa > Arthropoda > Insecta > Hemiptera > Cicadellidae > Homalodisca > Homalodisca vitripennis. Next base: position 48,628,359 of record NC_060209.1, on the reverse strand, counting down.
TACGTATGGGAGCTGATTGTAGGACGAACCATCCTAGTGAGTAAATGTCTTTTTTTAATTTTTTTTTAAACCTAGAAATACATTATTCCTGTAAGGAAGACTTGGAGGATACATATTGCGGGTAAAGAAGGCTTGGAATAGATAATAGCATTCATTAAAATTCAAGTCACGTTTTGATGCCTTGCTAAACATAAACTACCATTCTTAACAAGTATATACTAAGATACGAATACGTTTGTGATACTATACAACATACTTACTAAAAGTGAAAAGAATAACCTATTTAAAAATACGTTATTGTGTTTCCGAAGTACTTCGTACATCTACGTATGTATATACCATTGCAAATTCACATATAGTTTCTTTACTATTAAAATATATTTCATATATATTTTCATATATTTCATATATATAGATAGATAGCAATCATCACTACTACATACACAGTTTTACTTTATTTTTAAATATTTTTCTTGTCTTAAGTGACTTGTTAAGATATAAGTTTAAACAATATATGTTTCTAAACTTTGTGATTCATTTTATTTATAAATTCCATATTCAGTTCTATGTTAATGTATTCCGGCTTAGGTAAAGATGCCTGTGTTGGTAGGTTTTAAGCTAGTTTCGTTCTTTTTAATTTTGAGGTGAAAAACTAGTGAAACAACAAACTTATAGTCAACTTGTTAACTTAAAATACTACTAATCGCTGAATGTGACATCAGCTGTTTTTGGTAATACACCAAAATTCGGAAAAGGGTGTCAATTAAAATTAATAGACCAAATAACCTCAATAAGACAATGTCTCAAGTGACTTTTTATCAAAAAGTTGACATTTATTTTACTTATTCGTTATTCTTTATTACATTAAATGAACAATAATTTATGAAAAATTTTTAAACAATTATACATTAATAATAATGTTTTGTGATGTGCTAATATCACATACTAGTGCTTGTATACATCTACTCGCCAACATCGCCAGGCGAAAAATTCTGTTACTACAAAGAAATGTTTAGTACTCAGTACTACTATTGTATAAAGTAAATTGAAACTTGTGTATTTCTGCATAGCTCTGTCAACGAAAATGAAAATGAATTCTATTACATTGTCGATGTTATTTACTCTAAGTATGACTTATTATTGAAACATGAAGTAGACTAGTGTAAACGGGACATTTCTTGAATAGGATTGACATGTTTTTTATACCATTAAAAGTACAGTAATTATATTATTGAAGTTGGAAAATAGAAAAATAATTTGAATTTTTTAGCTTATAAGTTCTTAGAAATTATCCTCACACTCACTATTACATCACTGTTAATCAAGTTAGTACATCACTAATATTAGTACATCACTATTAAATCAACGTATACTAAATGATTATAATAAGGTCATAATACGTGGTGTAATTCAAAAACAAAAATGTCCTTATTTTCCTGTTATCGCCTATTAGGTATGTACTTGAAAATTATATAAGAAAAAAGGATTTTAATATTTAATTTACTGAAAGAAATTTTACTCCTATGTAACTAATAAAACCAAAAGTAATTATGAATCGTTATATTAAATTCCGTTCTTAGTCACCAAGTGCTAATATGTTAAAATACTTATAATTGTATTTTGGAACTAAAATTAAATCTTTGTTTATAAGGATTTATTTTCTTCAATTCCGCTTTTATAAAGAAATTTTTTAACGTTTTAGTTATATAAGACTGCAATATACGAAACAAGTCTCTAACTGTCTATTTCGTTATACAATAAATTACAGTTCTCTGTATACTATCTAACTAATGCGTTGACCCCGTCATGAGTTGTAAACTAAAGTACGCAGAAAATCAATGCACGTAATCGATTTCCTTTTATTGGTTAGTATCTTAATGATGTTTATTAATGTGGTTAATTAACAGATGTAGTACCAAGGATGCAAATTATTGTTTAGAATATATCTAGTTAACGAAGACGATACTAGAAAAAATTAATTTGGAACTGAAAACTTTATAATTCCTTTCATAAAGTTTCAATATACAATCTAAAAAGAAATGGAAGATAATGTACGTAACTTGTTGAAGTACCGAGATAGTAGTTCCGAGTGTATTCAAACCACTATATGATAAAGTCAATATTTTGCTTTAAATTAAGTTATTATCAATGTTGCAGATTAAAATTCAAATGGACTAAATAATTATAGAAAATACACATCACTTTTTAAAGTAGATGAGTGGTGCATATGTGTGCGGAGTGTAAACGCCACGTTCACTACTGGTTGTTAAATTTAATATTTATCAGAGTTGTAGAATTTTTCATTGGCGATGTTGCAGAATAAAACCGTGATGAACTAAGGAATTGAATATAATCTACATAGCTTGTTTACGTAGGGAGTGAATGGTCCGTATAATTGCGCGTAGTATATTCAATCCACGTCAACCAAAGTTCGATTAAGTAAACATTTACAAGAGCTATATAATATTTATAGGCAATGTTGTATATTAAAATCCATGATTAACTACAGAATATGAGGAAATACAAGTAACTTGTTGAAGTAGGGAAAGTTGTGTATAATGTTAGGATTCTATTCACTCCACGTTCGTCACTAGACTCTGATGTAAATATTTAACGTAGATAAGGATTATTCCAGTGGAAATGGTTTCATCCAGTTATTGTAAGATTCATGACGTTAGTGTCATCTTTCAAAATACATTTCTAAGGGATTGAACTGTTTTTATTAAAATGTAACATCATAGTTAGATCTTCTTCTAAATAAATTCTAATGTAATCGCAAGCTCTGGAATACAATAAATAACTAGGCATCTCAATAATCAATAAATGGCATTTAATTACACACATAACGCGCTCGTGTTTGTGTGTGTAATTAAACTTGTAGAGAACTTGATTATGTTTCTTATAATTGAAATTAAATTATTTAAGTTTAGGCCTGTGTATATTTTGAACAACAGTAAATTATTTTAAAACCATAATTTATATACCATCATCCTTTTACAAATTTATTTTTTTTAAATACTACGATATTTCATAATATTTAGTAATTTTTGTTTAAAAACATAAACCAAAATTGAAACCTAATGTATATTCGATACTGGATAAATCTAAATGAACATCTCTTTTTAAAAATGACGGAGGCGCCAGGGAGCTGTTATTGTCGTCATGGCGGCCCCAAGAGTACGTAACATTAATTATATCTTGAGACAGGCCTCAGGGACTAGCTTTATACATCCCATCACTCACATTATCATTTTAATATCACATTTACTTGAAATAAAGTAATTTATTCCTCGTATCTTGTGTATTCTAGAAACGTTCATTCTATAAATGACAAATATATTTAACTTTCGAATTTAATGTAAAACAATATTTTATACATTATCATAGAAATGTAATGTAATTGGATCTGGAGACATGGTTCAGTTATATCGTTATACTTTTGGTTCATACATAAAAAATTTACTATTCGGCTGGAAACTTTACGATGTTTATTTTCTTATAAAGAAGAACTTTTACTGAGCTTATTTATTCTCAAATGTCGTGGTGAGCGCGAAAAGGCGACAGCGAAAATATCTGCTTTGGAAATAGATATTGAGCAGTGTTTCAACGTTGTCGTTTGCCTCTATGGAACTTTACTGAGTTTTATAAGTATTTTAACTCTTCCCAGAATATCTTATATGTATTTTAATCTGCATACTTTTTTACGACATCTTATTTCTAAATAAACTAGAATGAATTCAATGATATTGCAAGTCTAATTTTGTTATTTTATTAAGCGTCATTGTAGCCTATCTCTCAATATGCCGACAAAATTTCCCTTCTGTCTGCCTGCAGGATTTAAATATATCTTTTTATTTCTAACGTCGATCCACACGATACTTTTAAGAATAATTTGGCGACTTAAAATATTGAATAAAATCTCAGGGAATCATATTAAGCGAAACGTGGTGTACCTTACACATACCTAGGATATTATGTTATAAGTTTATATATTTAAAAATTATAACAAACATTAAATATAAATTATAAAGTACATTACAAATTAAATATATTGATATGGATTTACTGTTCTATTAAATAAATTGCTTCTTCTTTAAATATTGTGAAACTGTTGTAAGTTGATTGGTAAAGATATTTGTATAATAGTTTTATAAACGTTTCTAGAATAAAATTAGTTGCCATTATATTAAAATTCTCTGTTCACGCCAGATTGGGCACCGTTTCCAGGGAAATGATGTACGCAGAACTCTTTGCATTCCTAATGTTCGACAAGCAAATTGTCTCTCAAGATGTTTTCTGTATTTTATCGTACACAACTGATTCAATCTGTAAAGTTATAAACAATACATAAGGGAGTAAAATTTAGTTTAAAATTGTGCTTTGTAATACGCTCTTCATCTAAAATTAATGGAAGTAATCCGTCCGTAGTTTATTAGTTGGTAAAGTAAATAGTTAATGGTTATAGTTTATTTTTGAACAATCAAACCATTTTAAAATACTTCATTACATAAAATAAAAAAAAAACATTTAAAATATGTAATCTTCTACCATATTAAAATATTGTTTAAGTAGGTGATTAAAATTCAGTCACTCTGCCCTCTCAAACATTTGCGGGTTTATAAAAAAGAAACATGATGAAACCAAATTACATCTTAATAATCATGAAAATTCTTCTAAAATTTAAAACTTCAAGATTCTGTAAATTGTTACAGAATGAAGCTTGTATAGATCTACAGGATGGAAATAAATACACGTATCGTTTTAAAGGGAGCAATGAGTAGAGCGCTTATTATGGGAGGTGCAATCACTCCACGGTTACCATCAGTTGAAAAGTAATCACTTACAAGAGCTACAGAATATTTAATTGGAAATTTTGCAGAATAAGTGTCGTAAAGATCTACAGGGTGGAAGAATATACACGCAACTTGTTAAAGTAGGCAATAAGTGGAGCATATATTGTTGGCAGTGTATTCACTCCACGATCACCAATGGTTGATAAAGTAAACATTTACCAGAGCTATAGAATATATAATTGCAATGTTTGCAGAATAAAAGCCTTGATGAACTACAGAATGGAAGAGAAGCACGTAACTTGTTGAAGTAGGCAGTAAGTGGTTCGTATAATGAGGGGAGTGTATTCACTTCACGTTCATCACTGGATGGTGATGTTAACATTTAACATAATTCTGGAATATCACAGTGGCAATTTAGATTTATTTGTAAAGGAATTAACTGACTTTTATTAATGTTTAACATTATAGGCAGGTCTGATTATTATTAAATACTAACTCAATTATATAATTAAGGCATATTTTATATAATTAAGAATCAAAATGAAGCACTAAATAGCATTTAAGTATAAATACGTATATATTTTGTTCTTAGAGTCACAGAGAATTCTCAGGTGACTCAACCTTTCATTTTTATGAACAATTATTTTAAATTGTATCATTTATATATCAAGAATCTTCCCTAAAATCTCCATTCAACATATTTTACGTTTACAGGCACAATTTATGTAGTATAATGCACTACACTCTAACTTATAATTGACATGCAGATAATTGAAATTTATTATAATAATATCGTTTGTTAAAAAGACCTTCTATAAATGATACACCTGATAGTTTCAAATCTTTTTATTTATTATATTTTTTTGTATAAACCTAGATGGTCCGATAATAGTTCATGAATGTCTCGAATGGCCATCGAACAGTCTGGTTTAAACCATTGCGGTCAGAAATCATCATAGTCGAAAGGTGAATCCATTTCAGTTTGGAATTGAAAACCTAAATGTCCATGTCATTAATTTTTCATATCTCGACGATTATTGTCTCCGTACTTGAATGATCAATCTTCTAATATTAATTGACGAAAAAACGATCGAAGTTGAAAACAGATTAAAGAACGCTTATCTCCCAAATTTTTTAATTAATACAATTAATATAATATAATTAAAAATACATTTTGAAATTGACTTAGTACTTACGTAAAAGGACTTAATTTATCAGACTTAGCCATGCCATTATCGAAGAAATAATGAAATATGCGATAACAAAAAAAAATCTAAACAAAAAAACGATTATCCAATACTGCATACCGTATAATACGCAACATACAGTATAGTGTCTCATAGTAACTTTAAGTGGTATCACTCTTCCCCGGTTATAATGGGTGGTGAGTCTTTGACTGCGTGGTGTTACTAACTGTCACCCGCTGTTATTTTTGGTCATTAAAATTTCTGTCTATCCCCTTAAATACCAACAGTTAATTACAGTTAGAGGTTTTCTACCGTTCAGTGTGACTTCATCACATGGTTCTAGCCTTATATTTGTGGGTGTATGTGGGTTACCATTACACGTTTCATTGGGTTGAATTATGAAATATAATAATTTAGTAAAGAATATTATTATCTAAAAACTAATGTTTCAGTGGAATATGCCTAGTCGGTGTAATTATTAAAACTAATTCATGATATATTTGTATTTAGATACTTAACATGGTAAAATTATTGTTGTAATACAATTTTTCTGGAGAAATCTTTATCGATAAGATTTAATCAGAACATAACAAATTTTAGATTTTATTAATAGTTAATAGTTGATCTAAGTTTAAAGCATCTAAAATAAAAAATGAAATAAAATGCAAATACTTACGTACAACTCTCAAGCAGAGGCATACATCTGCAACAATTTTTTCTGCGTACCAAGCAGATAAACAGTATGTTACAGATTTTAGCAGCTAAAAAATTTTACGCAAAGGTCACTTTGATATAGATAACAAAATAATAGAATATAAATAAGCTGTATAATGCTGTTACTCATTAGTAAATTATTCATAAAACTATAAATATTTTTATACAAATTTTTATTTCAGGTAAGATTATCCAAACAGTCAGTTCCCACTTGTTCAGTTGTAAAATCAGTTCCATAAAAAGTACGTCCATTTATAATCGTAATTTAAAAAATCATATATTGTCATAAGGTAAATAATAAATAAGTTCATTGGACTGAAATTTAGTCAATAAATAAAAGAAATTGATTAATATTTATTTGTGCATGAAGTATTTCAAAATGGTTATTTTTATAAATTTATTTTGCAGTCTTCAACAAATTTCATATTATGTGTAGACTTAATCATTCTTGAAATGTTTATTTATATTCAATAGCGATTCGTCAAAGAGAATATATTTGTTCTATTATTGGTATATTTATTTCAGATTGAAGTTCCGTGCTCTTTGTCGTGTCCATCAAATCCCCCCGTAATTTCAAACAAATAACTCTGTTTACTGCTTTAAATTTTAAAACCTTCTCTATATGTAAAAAAATATATCTACAAATGGGATTGGGAAGGTTGATTTCAATTATTATTATTCAACACTGAGATTTGGTGTATGGTGAGAAATGATCCTTTCTTTATAACCCTGGAGAAAGTAGCTATATGTATTCTACAGACAGCATTTCACATTGCGACGAATAAACAATACCATTGTCAGAAACGACTTGCTGCTGTTGACGTGAGTAACAGGAAAACCGGCAAAGGCATTGCCTGACTCTTTAACCACAATAATGCCAACTGCAGAAAGAGGCATTTTCCTCTCAGTGAACCACAACTTGAATTGTGGTAATGAGTAATAATGACTGAGTTTTAAATATCAATATTGTGTTATTAATTGTATGAATATTTAAAAGTGACATAAAGTTAAGGATAAAGATATTATATATCAAATTGATAATGAACGTGCATACCATCCATTAGGACATAAATACCATGTGGGTGTTATATGCAAGATGAGATTGCATGTAAAATGGAGTTCCTGAACACATAGATCCTAAGATTTGTAGACAGGTAATTTCCAGGAAATAATTAACTTTTTAATGCCTAGATAATTAATGGAATATCAATTTTAGAGTCAATTTTGCTGAAAATATGATAACATATATTGTAGTTATTTTTTGTTGTAAATTGGGTTGTTGTCGTTTGATGATTTTAGTTATTTTTAAGAACATACTTAGAAATATTTATATAAAATGCAATTGTTATAACGTTTAAAGAGATACATATATATATATAGTAAATTATACTAAGCAACACATTGCAAATATAATCACACACAGACATATATATATATATATATATATATATATATATATGTCTGTGTGTGATTATATTTGCAATGTGTTGCTTAGTATAATTTACTGATAAAATGAATCTATCCAAGAATACATAATTAGTTTTAAAACAGGTCTCTATAATGTCACTGTGATAACTAGCAAATTTAACCCCAATACATAATGTTATAAATTAGGATTTATATTTTTATCTAACATCCAGTAGAAATTATGTATCCATTGGAACTTGCACTCACAGAAATCTATTGAAAAGACTGGGTGTTTTTTACTATACTACATCTGAAGGAATCTTACCCTTAATATCGAAGTGGATTTAAGGACGGAGCGGTGGAAATTGAAAATTTCACGCTGTGCCTTTACAAGGAGTATCTTGATTTATATTTCAAAAGAAACAGACAAACATCTGAAGGTTAGTGGTAGTATGTGATGGGTAATACAAATAAAAATGGTAGGTATTAAATACTGTTCGTTTACAAAATAATGTACGTTGTAAAGCTATGCTTTATTTTATTTAGGATTTAATTATTAACATTTTTCGGATTATTAGGCCTTTATTATTCTTTAAAAACTACTTTTATTAGAAAAAAATATAACGTTTCATTTGTGATTCTTATAAAAATAAAGTTCTGCTGCATAATCTTACAACATAATTTATATATGTAATGCTTTAATATTTCGATAAGGAGCTTAGCTTTGAGTTTGGTTCCAAGAATGTTTTTTCGACTTACACACAAGATTACACACTTACAAGATGTTTGCCTTAACGGTTTGTTGTGAATATAACAATATAAAAAAGTATGGGATAGGTCAGAAAAGATTCTTGAATATGAATAATATATTTACTTCTTGTTTATACAGTCACTAAAACGCCTCACTAGTATAAGTTTACACCATTTCTAGTTCTTTTCTTCACAGTTCGGTTTTATTCAGCAACAAAATCCCAATTACTAATTTATGGCACACTTCAATAGCACAAAAAGTAAAATATAAGTTATATATTTTCTTAGCAATAAAAAAAGGTCTTTTTAGATCTGAAACATTCACATACATACATACATACATAGCTAATGAATAATAATCATTTGAACTTTTATATTTGAATCAAGTATATCGCTTTTTACTAGGTTCAGGTTTCGCGGCGTTTAGTTTGTTTATACAAGTAAAGGGCCGGTCACAACGAAAAGTGAACCAGTTTTATGACGATTCAATCAAACTATAAACAAATAAACCGTTCTTGACTCCGAGTTCAGAATTCGGTAGTGATTACTGGAGCCAGAGGCGACAACCACAAATATTCCGGGAATTCGATTATCATAACTGAATCTTGAGTGGGGTTCTCAAAACACAATATAAATTTTCTACGTTCAAATAAAGAGTATGACATGATAGTCAGCGCATTGTACATTGACGTACGAAATATTGATATTATGTTAAACTGTTTATCCAAAGATATTTACCAACTTTTGTATATCAATAATAAATTTGTATAGCTAATATTTGTTTAATATTTTCTGAATAAAACATCCGTCACTATTATCCACCACAGTTAAATATTATAAAGAAATCCTATAATTTACACTGTGAAAATCCTTACAAATACGTAAACCGCTAATGTATGGTATTTAAAAAACGTATAATAAAGTAAAGAGTGCCTCATTGTACCAGCTGCAGACAGGGCTAAGGGGCCCTATGTAACACTACTTGGGGACAAACGGTCTTATATATTACTTCCAAATCACCACCGATGGTCAGACAGGCTGGCTGCTTGGGAGGATAGAATCGGTCACCAGTCACCCATCTTAACAGTACTTATATCCATGCAAACTTTCCACCTAATATAACTTTTCCTACCTCCAACAAATGAATTAATTTCCTGCAAAAACTGTCTTAAAATCTTTAAGGTAAAGAAAGTAGACACAGAGTTCTTGAGCATTGTTGGGTGTAGAATTTTAGGGCACATAACTGTATTTGTTTAAACTGCTCTGGAAGAAATGGATGCTAGACGATCAAGTAATAACCATTGTTAAATTTAAGCACCTTTGTATAAAAGGATAATGGAATATTATAATACGCAATGATATACGCATTTCTATATAAAAAGAGGTTCAGGGAGTAAATAATTTACTTATAACCGAAAGTTGACTTCAAAGTAACACACCTATCACCTGCGTGAATGTGAGACTTGGGCATATTAAAATTTATACAACCGCGCGTGCAACGAACTGACTGACTGACTAACCCAATCTTAGCTAAAAATGCAGAACGGCTGACCAGTACAATGTTTCTCCCAAGCTTGATGTATGTTAAATCAGAGATGATAGGTCAAATCCGACTCTAGATTCATTGAAGAGAATTTCGATTCAAACAAAAATATTAAGTCACTTTTAATGTATCTCCAACTCCTCTAAATTTGAGGAATATCTATTAGGGACTAGGGGGCGTATGCCCGAGCGAGCCGAAAAGAAAAAAAGTACTTTCATAATTGAGAGAAAACACATAATTTTCGTAATTGAAAACTGCTTGAGAATTGAGAAAGGGATCTTCTTTCCTATGGTCTTTATATGTAATAGAGGTACGTTTTTTACTATGGTTTTATAAAAACTCTTCTGTATCTCCCCGCCCCCTAACCCGTCTATAGTACGATAAAAAATCCTCAACGGTATAAAAAAGACAACTTATTTGTTGCTAGTGTAATTAGCGTCTGTGAGGTTGCAGGGCTGGACCAAAACTTAAACAGGTATAATAAACAAGTTGTCAAATTTATCTCTCTTCTTCTATTTCCTACTTCTGTGTCCTTACTTTTTATCTTACACACTTATATAAAATTGTATTTTTCGAATATTCTTTTTTATTGGCACTTATAGTTAATATAATTACAGTAGGGTTTTACATACTCAGGATATTGAGTGTACATTTATATTTAAATAATATATAACGAATAATAAATACTGTAGGCTTCTTTATAAAAAATATATAATGTGGTTGAATTTGTTACGTATTACCTAATTCAAGCATTCTGGTTTCCATCTCGAAGTAAACACTGCACCTTGGCGGTAAGCCAACTCTCCTAGGGCTGGGCTTGTTCCGAGATTAAAAACTTTGTTTAATAGCCATTGAAATAATGTTAATTTTAGTCAAAATATTCATAAATAATTGCATAGATACACTTATTTCAAGGAACTATACATATATAATCATGTAACCATGGAAAACATAATCTAAAAGGCCTCTTAGACTTATTATGAACAAAAATATCTCCAATTTCAAGTTTATAAATAATTGACATATTTTACTCAAAATATTACGTGTATAAATAATGAGAAAGAAATTATAGATTTTAAAAACACTTTTATAATTGAATTGAAAAATGAACCTTTATTTAAATAAAAACTGAAATTTTTTAATAAAATTATGCTAACGAGTGAACAAATTGTCTTATTTATTAACGACACTATCTTATTTTGATAAAAAGGCTTATTTGTTAAAGTAGAAACTGTTCATCTTTGAAAATAAAATTAAAGCAAAATATCTTATGAGTGGAGTAGTGGAGGATTTCTAAATAAAACTTATACCTCCCCTCTACATAGGCCGAACTATAGAGAAGGAGGGAGGTTATTAGGATACAAACAGTAGAAATAAGAGAAAAACAAGTTACAAGAGTGTTTCAGAGATGTGCAGATATCAGAATCAGCTGTTCTGTCCTTAATCTGTCTCGGGCCCTCACTATATCCACAACATGTCCGTCCGCCTACCTGCACTAAATCCACAAGAGCTGTTCCATTACTTCTAAAGAAACTTTTACGCATCTTTTTTATGAGATCAAATTTTAATTGTAATATGTCGATCAGACCTCCTACTACCAGTAAAAAGGAGACTATGCCTCCTAAATTGTTGTAATAATAAAATAGAACTGATACAAATAAGTCAAGGTTTTAATTATTATGATATTAGTGTATTACAACCCATTACATTTTATGGGAGCTTTAAGACTTAACTGAGAAGGATTTGATCAATTCAACCTGTTCGTGTCAGTATACTAGAGATTCCAATGCTGTTGATTAACGTATACGATTGGGATTCCGCTGAAATACGTTCAGTTTTATTTTGCTAAGAGACCTATTCATTATCTATTGTTATGAAGTGCACAAAATCCGTATATTCCTGTTTGAAATTCAGAATTTACCGTACAAATTCCAAAAAACTAATATGTTTCATAACCGTTCAACGACATAATTTTGTAAAATAGCTGTTCAAGTTTACGATTATTTAACATTATCATTGCTATAAAGAGTTTTTATATTTTATAATGATTATTACCTGAATCAAATTTTTCAAATAAATGAAACCATGCAATAAATAAGATAAAGTACTGACTGGAGTTACTATATATACAAATATACACAATGTAGATATTCTCAGAACAATACTGTCTGGATAAATATTTCTATTTCCATTTAAATTATTTCTGACAAATTGTAGCTGCATGTCATATCTATATATGCCACTATTAAAAGAGATCTCTGTACAAATAACTTTATAAAGAGACAAGTAACTTATTAAGGCTTTTTATAATCACGCAATTTGTTTAATTAATTATTGCTATATAGTCGTTTCACTCTTAGTGTAGTAGCTTACACACAAGTAGCACTGTATAAAAAAATTAGGTTTTCTTGAAATATAAAGAAAAATTGCATTAACTCATTAATAATACATTACAAAAATTTTATTATTCTTAAAGTTAATGAATTGTTTAGTTCAAATTTTTATGCAAACTGTAAGAGGTAAAATTATTTTCATCATATCACTATGGCAGAAGGAAAACCAGCTCGGTTCAGCCTTTCAGCAAAGCAAGCAGGTGTTAGCACTCCCTACAGCCCAGGGTAGCAACATGCCACAACAGTAACAATAAGCAACCAACTCCAACAAACATCTTCCACGGTATATTATACTTATCAATCCAATCTTCTACTTTAATATCTAGCCTTTTGCATTTAGTGATGTACCGTTCCTCATAATCACGAAAGATGCCCAGATGAACGTCACATGATAAATTATGTCAGGTTGTGTTGTATTCAGTGTCGATTCAACTAGTAAGTATAAACCAGCCAGAATTTATACAAATTCAAGGTTTCATTTTCAAGGTTTCATTGGCACCTTGAAAATGTAGTAAATACTTAAGTAATTATATTTTATATTTATTGTACAAGTAAAATTAATCTACCTTAATACGGAACCACAAATCACAACCCATGCGTTGGTTTTATGACATTATACGTGACGCTTTAAACACAGCTAAATAAAACATGTGATTCTTTAGATACGGAGAACAATTTATAAATAATTAAATACAAAACTTTACGCTTTGAAGCTATCAAAATGTTATTAGGAATTTCAGATACTGGTTTTATATTGTTTAAGATTTTTAACAACAATTACAATGCTAATTGAATTAGAATTGATTAAACTCTTTTACACTATTAATCTGAAAGAAGTTGATTACAGGTAGCAAGTTTATGATGTTTTAAAATAGACTGTACAAAAAATACATGGATTGTTATGGAATTATCATTAAATAAGAAACTAGCTTATTTTTAACTTAGGAATGCTTCATCATCGCACCTACGTATGGTCTAAAGTCGAGACTGTCGAGTTCCAGATACCTTATTCAAACATACTAGACAAGAGTAGAGAGCACGTTATGTGACGTACAGCAGACATACCTTCAATTTCTGCACTTATTAACCGTTGATGACAAATAGCAATCCTTTAACATATGTTTATTTTATAGACTTAATTTACAAAATTGTATCCATTACTTCTAAAATGTAATAATAGATAGAACAAACAATAAATAGTTCAAAATTATTTTTCTCTTTATCCAATACAGTACAAACAATATTTTTGGTTCAGGATAAAAATATCCCGACGATTGTTATAAAAAGTGTAATAAAGCCTATTTATATTTTTACAACTAATTTATAATGTTTTATTTATTAGTACATTGAGTACATCACTTGCATATAGCACTGAAATACTCGTAATTGAAATATGAACTGTTTTAATGATGATAAATGTATTTATGCATAAAACCTTATATAACATACCTTATAATAAGAAGGAATAAAATATAAAATTAATCTTGAACCTTTCAGAATATTAAACGTCATTCATTATCTCTTTCATAGAATATTGTCAGCAACACATCAATATCTCATTTTTCAAAAATGGTGTGTTCCCAGCCATGAAAGTGCCTGGTATTGGCAGCTGATGAGATAAACAATCTGACAGCTGACTATGACAGCCTCCGTGATGTCATGTCTAACACAAAGTTGAGATGAATCAGTTATTATCACAGAGTATAGTTCTATAAAACTATAATATATTTTATATAATCCTAAATAAATGTTAATACATTTTATTATGACTTATGTGTATAAGAAAATTAATAATAAATAGTGGAATATGTGATCAATGGACTGACTATCTTCTTATAGGTTTGTATTGTTTGATTTGGTACTTAAAATAAAGACAACGGTAAACATAAAAGTTAAAATAAAGTAAAGCAAAGAATAACAACACATCCTTAGTTCTAAAAGTGTATAATCTGAACAATGCCAAAATATTAGTTTGCTGTAAATAACATTACATATAAATAACTCAATGAATTACTAGTTCACATATTTAAGAGAGCTTACAAATGTATTGAGTATACTTTATATCGTAATATCTCAATAATTTAATCATATTTTATACATATTTCAATGATGTAAAACTAAAACACAATAATATTGTATTTATTCTAAATACTAAAGTATAATAATAAGTGCTGAATAATAATTTATACTGAAAAAGCAAAAGATGAAAAGCCTAGTGTAGAAAACAAAATTAATAAATAATGTATAATTAGTAACAAATATTATCTGCTTATTTAGGAGATTAAACAAAATGCAGTCAATATTGGTGTAAACATTTTGAAAAATTGTATCTTCATAATAAAACTTACGTCAAAGTAGGCAGCACTTTTCACAACTTTACGATTCTGATTTTCAGCAAAGTTTGATGAAGTGACCAGACTCCTTTGTTTCCTTACAATATACTGCAGAACTCCCTACGGACTCGACAAAAACTGTTTACGGTCGATTGACCCTTGAAACACCCGATCCCTTAGCAATCTCAGAGTGGATGAATTTGATTTCTTTGGACCTCTTTTAGCGTAAACTGTTTTTAAAAAGATCCTTTGTAATATATGTCTGTCATATAATGTTTATAAGTGCTGGGCGCCACATATAAGAGATATGTCTATATTTGTATTTAATAATTTACGTGTATTACCAACGAGAAGTTCTGCTTCATATAATGCTTTAATGTGCGATAGCAGTTTGATAGGAATTATACGACAACGAAAAAGAATTACTGAAAACTCACAAATAATGTTACAAAATATAGAATTAAAACGTTTTAACTAAGGGTGCAATAACCAATAATTGCACGCTGTAAAAAATTATTACTCTTGCAATAGAAAATGAATACCAGCATTATTGGTACCTAAGCAAATAATTAGCACGATTGTAAAAACTGGTAAAATAAATAAACTGGTATTCTGAATGGGAGAAATACATCATTTACAACTTAGAA
Organism: Homalodisca vitripennis; assembly: GCF_021130785.1. Lineage (NCBI taxonomy): Eukaryota > Metazoa > Arthropoda > Insecta > Hemiptera > Cicadellidae > Homalodisca > Homalodisca vitripennis. Next base: position 48,612,592 of record NC_060209.1, on the reverse strand, counting down.
TCTTAATCATAAATATATATATATATATATATATATATATATATATATATATATATATATATATATATATATATATATAGAGCTTTATTTATGATCGAATTTGCAGTGTTTCTGGATTATTACTAATTGCCGTTATACTTGTATTAGAACAAAAAGTAAATCTTATATTATATTTATAACACATATATGAAGCGAGAAAACTCCTTCCTAGGTAAATAACTAAAAACACACCACTGTTCTTTTTTGTATTTTGATAGCAGAATAACAAAACCCAATTAACGGAAAAGGACCATATCCTTCCGCCCTCGTGTACTATAAGAACAGTGGAAAAATGTTTCTGATATCATGATAGCGTGCCCACAGGAGTAAGGAATTGAGATTGTTTAGCAAACAAATTATTAATTAAACTAATTTTTCAAAATTAAATAATTGAAAAAAACAATTTTAGAAAGTAGGTTCATATATACCTTATGTAAAGGAAGTTTGCACAACAACAGAGATACTAACAATCAGCAATAACACAATTTGCACATGCATGCTCCCAGACATATCAAAACAATCCTTTATGTTTTTAATGAATAGAGTATAAAAATGAAATACTTTTTTGCTTCTTTTAGTTAAAGAATTAAAAAATTAAATGATATTTTCATAGTGCCTTTTACACAACCCCAATGCAAGATCTTTCCTAAAAGTAGCAGTAGTAATTGAATAATAACACTAACTAAATAAACTCTTTTATAACATAATTTATAAAATGGCTATTGATACTTAACATCATATGAAAGGTATGTAATAATTGATCCGTGCAAATAAAAACTGTTACATTTAATCATTCGTCTTATTAATCTTTTCAAACAATAAATATCTTTTTTCTGGTTTTAGGTTGATGAAAAAATATATAAAGTATAATAAACAAGAAAAATACTACAACATACAATATGTTGTTTATTATCTAATTGTATAATTCTATGATAAGCAAAGCTCCCTACGAGGACGATGTGAAGGTAAATAGGTTAAAAGTAAATTGCATTACTGTAAAGCTTTGCAAACGGAGCTAAGTGGAGGATCTCTGAAACTATATCCCAGTTAGATTAAAGTTGAATCCGTAATACCGCTAAACAATCTCGTGGTTGCAATTAAAATGAAAATGTGCTGCTTTCCGTATGCGATAAGGTTACAAAACCTAAACCTCTTTTCGTTTTTAATTAAAAACTGAGGCTGAACGTGTAATCTCCAGAAACAGCGAACCCTGCTATCGTCTAATTTTATTTAGTATCAAATGTAGTATTATAAACTGTGTGAGCATTCACATATCTTACAGTATATAAACTATTTACGTCTATTATTGTGTAAAATATCTTTTAGTTTAATCTTATATTCAAGCGAAAACTATTATTACACATTTATATCTAAATATAAAGTTATTACCTGTTTACAATGTACTTTTAAAGAGTTCTAGGTAAGATTGAACAATATATAACGGTAACCTGATCGTAAAACAACTCAAAGAAATAAAAGGATGAACAACAAAAACGTTGTATATATTTTACAAATTATTGTAAAGATTTTTGGCTGTGTGAATGGTGTAATTATTATTTCAGAGTATTTTAAAGTAAATATAATTGAAACATTATTCTGTTTATGATAGGTAAAATACTCTGTCCTACTATCGAATAATCATTGAAGAAATATTGCTTTTGATAAAAAATTTGCTAACCTTCATACATGAATTCTTTGGTCAGAAAGACGTTCTATCGTAATTAATATATTTCTTATTTCTTTTTTATTTAAACCTCAACCAAAATAGAATAAAAGGAGCAGGAAGGGTAGAAATAGGACAGAAACACTAAGTTAGGTGTTTTGTAGTATGAAATAGTCATTTCTTTCAACTTTCACAGGTCCAAATTCTCAAAATAATACATTAACAAATTCTGGCTTCTGTTACTAATATTCGACTTTACAATACTAAACCATAACTCAATTCAATATTATTAGTTTTGAAATGGGTATGATCTTAAACTGGAATACTTTTGTCAAGTGATCTTGCCACCCATAGTCTGTGACAAGCTTCATTGTATTTTTGGTTTCTGGACCAGCAGTTAAATGGTTGTTGATATATTAACGGAGAGCTTCTGCTGCTGCTTAAACACAGATGAAGAAGTATCTTATCAACGTCAGTTACATTGCTCATCTGATCACCATCAGTCAGTATCAATACCGTATGTCATACCGTGATTAAGTGTAATATCTGTTGAATTACTAGATCATGCTGTCAGTCAATTAATTAAAATCAGACAGCTAACACAATATGCGTTCATTATCTGTCCATATTTTTACCCGGCCATAGTAGGACATAGTTATGTGGTTTACGGATATTCTAAGAAAACTCTTAGTGCACGCGATTGTGCACCTGGTCAGACTATAAGCAACCCGCTTCATCTAGATCACATTTGTATGTAGTCTAGGAGTTTATGACGTCGAAACGAGATACAGAGTTCGTTTTGAGTTTCTTCGTCGCTGACTGCTTAGGATCTATTCATATTAAAGATTCCAGAAGTCAATTTTGTCGAAGTTTGGACTTCAGACGTTGCACTAAGTGGTAGGTGACATGGAGCTGTATTTAGAAAGCCTAAGAAATAAAACCTTCCCAACCGTTATGTATAGTAAGTTATACATAATAATGAATAGTGAACTCTTGCTAGTATTGCACCGAAAGTAACAATATTATAGAATTCTGTTGTTTAAATGTGTATCGTAATAGGAATTTAATCAGTTTACAAGCATTTAATCACAGTTTTCCTGCTACATTGCTTATGCTGTAATCAGATGTCGACAACTGTGAGATCGATTATACACCAAATAAGCGTGTAGTAATTTATACATTGTTATATGATGGGGAAATATGTCTACGTACCAAGTCCTAATTACTATACATTTATTGTTAAAAAAACAACGAGAATTCAAAATTTATTTATTAAAATCTATCAAGAATTTTTTATTTCTATAGAATTTTTCCTCTTTAAAAGTTAACGGCCAAAAACATCTTGCGTCTAACGTTTTTATTGACTCCCTATGCCCTAAATATGAAAAGTACGTGTTTTTGGTCATTTAATTGGATACATGGAGAAATTTGACTCTGTTATTGTACCCTATACTATGATTCAGTTTGATTCTGCTACATTTCTATTCTTCGAACAAGCCTCTATTTACATAAGAAAATCCACATTTTCATTAGTTTGAAAATACGTGTAAGGATATCCTCAAAATAAAAAAAATAATAGATGTTTCGTCTTGAATTTTTTTTTATTAAATATCTCCAATAAAATAGGCTATAAATAGTATGCCCCATGTTTTGTTGCAGCCATAAAATATATGTATATTGATATATAAGGCATATTATCATTAAGGACTCTATTATAGAAGATAAAAAACTAGAGACACAATACTTTTACACATTTACATTTGTTTTCGACGGCTAAATTCTAGAACATGTACCTTACTTCAGTAGTTCTAATTCTTATAACATAGAAAACAATGGCAAACAATTCTGCATGCCTTTTATTATCTCCCAGTCACACAGAATGCAATAAAACAAGTACACATATACAGGGAGTCGCCCGACCATTTTCTGTTCCAAATTTTACCATGATCTAGCTTAAGTTCTTAACCAAAAAGTTTAATAAAAAAACTTCGAAATACATAATATGTATGTATTTTTTAAGGCAAATTCATTGGTGTATCAAGTTTTATAATATAGTTAAGAATACTGGAAAAACTGTTTTTTTCTAACAGCTTTCATAAATATTAAAAATACTTACCAGAGGGGTGAGTTTACATCTTTAAGTTCATACGTAAAATGAATACAATGCTATTCTAAAAATGTAACGTGGTTCAATTGAAAAGAAAATATTAAAAATTTACATAGGAAAACAATAATTATCCTAACGATTAAACTAATTTTAATATGTTTCATTAAAATTTTAACAGCAATGAGTACAAACTTTCATTTTTAAAGTTGCTAAATTAGTGTCAATCAGTTTGAATACTAACAACTGAATAAAATGGTTTTACTGTAATATCCTGAGTAAGCAATTTATTAAATTTAGCTACTACTTAAATTGGATACTTTGAAATATTTTAATCCATTATTTATATTAGTTGATGTGTTTATTAGTATTTACTTAACTTTGTATAGCAAAAGTACTTCAAGAAGTAACTTAACATTACTTTGCAATTCAATTAACTGCAAATTTTTATATAGAACAGTTTATATTGATTTATAAAATTAATTGTATCTATATTTTCATTTTAAATATAATTTATACACTTCAGTAATTTTTACTAATTCACCCCTCTAATGATTTTAAATTATTAATTATGTTTTGTAGTATATTTTTAATTCAATCATAGCAAATGTTTCTAAACTTAAAATGTGTGATTACATATGTTTTAAAAATAATTCCGAAACTTTCTAAAATGGCCGTAAGAAAATTAATATATAATTATAAAATAATAAACTACGAATATTTATTCCAAATATAACTATAAGCTAACTAGAAGAACGAATAACGAGTAATACGTAATTTTGACGACGTCTTGCTCTAGCTGATCGCTCGACGAAAGCATTTAATTGTTCAGAGGCTAGCCACTGTCACTCAATGCTTGTGGTACTAGAGTACCACAACTGGTATACAGTTAATTATGCTCATGACGTAGAAATCTTGCATGTTACATAAATTTAAGTAACTCTGTACCAGGTCTAGTTCGTGGCCAGACTAAAGCATGTAATGGATGGTTTAGAGGCTAGCCAATGTCACTCAATGCCTGTGGTACTAGAGTCACCATACAGTTCATTATGCTCATGACGTTGAATTCTTGATTGTTACATAAATGTAAGTAAATTTGTACCAGTTCTAGCTCGTTGCAAGACTAAAGCATGTAAAGGATGGTTCAGAGGCTGGTTCATGTTACATTATTGCCTGTGGTACCAGAGTCACCCTACAGTCCATTACTCTCATGACGTAGAAATCTTGCATGTTACATCAATTTAAGTAACTCTGTACCAGGTCTAGCTCGTGGCCAGACTAAAGCATGTAATGGATGGTTCAGAGGCTGGCTAATGTTACTCACTGTCTATGGTACCAGAGTCACCCTACAGTTCATTACTCTCATGGCTTACATCTGTACAGCGTAGTAATCATGCATGTTAGTAGTGTTTAAAGTGTATCCTAATTTTTAATATAAAGAGTTATTGATAAAATTTAATAATGCCAACATTTTCCTTTTTTTAACCTCTTGCAATAAATTGTTTTACAACACGTAAGGATTTACATTGATAAAGGCGACAAATAATCTTAGAAATGTTTTAAACTAAGCGTATATGTACCGGTATCCAGATGAGCCTTATCGATGACTTTATATTTGTATATCATAAATGATAATTAATTTGCGTTTGAGTTCATTTAGTATTTAGTTAAACACTATCATCTACAGAATCCATATATTGCACAAAATGTTTACTGATTTTGAGCGTCATAATTATATGTTGAAGCTCATGGGGTGGTAATTTGATGAAAAAGTAAATGGGAAAACACATAAAGGTCAACGAACTCTAGCTAACTTGGTTCTCAAAGTTACATCACTGTTTGCTAATCTCATTTACTTTAAACACGTGCGTAAATGCAAATACTTACGTACAACTCTCAAGCAGAGGCATAAATCTGCAACAATTGTTTCTGCGTACCAAGCAGCTAAACGTATGTTACAGATTTTAGCAGCTAAACACTTTTACGCAAAGGTCACTTTGATATAGATAACAAAATAATAGAATATAAATAAGCTGTATAATGCTGTTACTCATTAGTAAATTACTCATAAAAATTTTAATATTTATATACGAATTTTTATTTCAGGTACGATTATCCAAACAGTCAGTTCCCACTTGTTCAGTTGTAAAATCAGTTCCATAAATAGTACGTGCATTTATATTCGTAATTTATAAAATCATATATTGTCATAAGGTAAATAATAAATAAGTTCATTGGACTGAAATGTAGTCAATAAATAAAAGAAATTGAATAATATTTATTTGTGCATGAAGTATTTCAAAATGGTTATTTTTATCAATTTATTTTGCAGTCTTCAACAAATTTCATATCATGTGTAGACTTAATCATTCTTGAAATGTTTATTTATATTCAATAGCGATTCGTCAAAGAGAATATATTTGTTCTATTATTGGTATATTTATCTCAGATTGAAGTGCCGTGATCTTTGTCGTGTCAATAAAATCCCCCCGTAATTTCAAAGAATTAACTCTGTTTACTGCTTTAAATTTTAAAACCTTCTGTATATGTAAAAAAATATATCTACAAACGGGATTGGGAAGGTTGATTTCAATTATTAATATTCAACACTGAGATTTAGTGTATGGTGAGAAATGATCCTTTCTTTGTAACCCTGGTAAAAGTAGCTATAAGTATTCTACAGACAGCATTTCACATTCCGACGAATAAACAATACCATTGTCAGAAACGACTTGCTGCTGTTGACGTGAGTAACAGGAAAACCGGCAAAGGCATTGCCTGACTCTTTAACCACAATACTGCCAAGTGCAGGCAGAGGCATTTTCCTCTCAGTGAACCACAACTTGAATTGTGGTAATGAGTAATAATGACTGAGTTTTAAATATCAATATTGTGTTATTAATTGAATGAATATTTAAAAAGGGTATACTTAGAAGAATCTCTGTCTATTTTACGAAAAGAATACTTCTACACTTTATGTTCTTCCACGAACAACGTTCATCAGAAAATAACATATCTGTAGATCATTTATAGGTTCTTTAAGAAGAAGGAGTGACTGCCACAATTTTCTCAGGTCATAAAGAAAGTGACATAAAGTTAAGCATAAAGAGATTATTTATCAAATTGCTAATGAACGTGCATACCATCCATTAGGACATAAATACCATGTAGGTGTTATATGCAAGATGAGATTGCATGTAAAATGGAGTTCCTGAACACATAGATCCTAAGATTTGTAGACAGGTAATTTCCAGGAAATAATTAACTTTTTAATGCCTAGATAATTAATGGAATATCAATTTTAGAGCCAATTTTGCTGAAAATATGATAACATATATCGTAGTTATTTTTATTGTAAATTGGGTTGTTTTCGTTTGATGATTTTAGTTATTTTTAAGAACATACTTAGAAATATTTATATAAAATGCAATTGTTATAACGTTTAAAGAGATACATATACACACACATATATATATATATATATATATATATATATATATACATGTCTATGTGTGATTATATTTGCAATGTGTTGCTTAGTATAATTTACTGATAAAATGAATCTATCCAAGAATACACAATTAGTTTTAAAACAGGTCTCTATAATGTTACTGTGATAACTAGCAAATTTAACCCCAATACATAATGTTATAAATTAGGATTTATATTTTTATCTAACATCCAGTAGAAATTATGTATCCATTGGAACTTACACACACAGAAATCTATTGAAAAGACTGGGTGTGTTTTACTATACTACATCTGAAGAAATCTTACCCTTCATATCGAAGTGGATTTAAGGACGGAGCGGTGGAAATTGAAAATTTCACGCTGTGCCTTTACAAGGAGTACCTTGATTTATATTTCAAAAGAAACAGACAAACGTCTGAAAGTTAGTGGTAGTATGTGATGGGTAATACAAATAAAAATGGTAGGTATTAAATACTGTTCGTTTACAAAATAATGTACGTTGTAAAGCTATGCTTTATTTTATGTAGGATTTAATTATTAACTTTTTTCGGATTATTAGACCTTTATTATTCTTTAAAACCTACTTTTATTAGAAAAAAATATAACGTTTCATTTGTGATTCTTATAAACATAAAGTTCTGCTGCATAATCTTACAACATAATTTATATATGTAATGCTTTAATATTTCGATAAGGAGCTTAGCTTTGAGTTTGGTTCCAAGAATGTTTTTTCGACTTACACATAAGATGTTTGCCTTAACGGTTTGTTGTGAATATAAAAATATAAAAAAGTATGGGATAGGTCAGAAAAGATTCTTGAATATGAATAATATATTTACTTCTGATAATAATCATTTGAATTTTTATATTTGGATTTAGTATATCGCTTTTTACTAGGTTCAGGTTTTGCGGCGTTTAGTTTGTTTATACAAGTAAAGGGCCTGTCACAACGAAAATTGAACTAGTTTTATGACGATTGAATCAAATTTAAAAAAAAATAAACCATTCTTGACTCCGAGTTCAGAATTCGGTAGTGATTACTGGAGCCAGAGGCGACAACCACAAATATTCCGGGAATTCCATTATCATAACTGAATCTTGAGTGGGGTTCTCAAAACACAATATAAATTTTCTACGTTCAAATAAAGAGTATGACATGATAGTCAGCGCATTGTACATTGACGTACGAAATATTGATATTATGTTAAACTGTTTATGCAAAGATATTTACCAACTTTTGTAAATCAATAATAAATTTGTATAGCTAATATTTGTTTAATATTTTCTGAATAAAACATCCGTCACTATTATCCACCACAGTTAAATATTATAAAGAAATCCTATAATTTACACTGTGAAAATCCTTACAAATACGTAAACCGCCAATGTATGGTTTTTATAAAACGTATAATAAAGTAAAGATTGCCTCATTGTACCAGCTGCAGACAGGGCTAAGGGGCCCTATGTAACACTACTTGGGGACAAACGGTCTTATATATTACTTCCAAATCACCACCGATGGTCAGACAGGCTGGCTGCTTGGGAGGATAGAATCGGTCACCAGTCACCTATCATAACAGTACTTATATCCATACAAACTTTCGATCTAATATAACTTTTTCTATCTCCAACAAATGAATTAATTTCCTGCAAAAACTGTCTTAAATCTTTAAGTAAAGAAAGTAGACACAGGGTTCGTGAGCATTGTTGGGTGTAGAATCTTAGGACACATAACTGTATTTGTTTAAACTGCTCTGGAAGAAATGGATGCTAGATGATCAAGTAATAACCATTGTTAAATTTAAGCACCTTTGTATAAAAGGATAACGGAATATTATAATACGCAATGATATACGCATTTCTATATAAAAACAGGTTCAGGGGGTAAATAATTTACTTATAACCGAAAGTTGACTTCGAAGTAACACAACTATCACCTGCGTGAGTGTGAGACTTGGGCATATTAAAATTTATACAACCGCGCGTGCAACGAACTGACTGACTGACTAACCCAATCTTAGCTAAAAATGCAGAACGGCTGACCAGTACAATGTTTCTCTCAAGCTTGATGTATGTTAAATCAGAGATGGTAGGTCAAATCCGACTCTAGATTCATTGAAGAGAATTTCGATTCAAACAAAAATATTAAGTCACTTTCAATGTATCTCCAACTCCTCTAAATTTGAGTAATATCTATTAGGGACTAGGGGGCGTATGCCCGAGCGAGCCGTAAAGAAAAAAAGTACTTTAAACGTGTAATTTTCGTAATTGACAACTGCTTGAGAATTGAAAAAGGGATCTTCTTTCCTATGGTCTTTATATGTAATAGAGGTACGTTTTTTTACTATGGTTTTATAAAAACTCTTCTGTATCTCCCCGCCCCCTAACCCGTCTATAGTACGATAAAAAATCCTCAACGGTATAAAAAAGACAACTTATTTGTTGCTAGTGTAATTAGCGTCTGTGAGGTTGCAGGGCTGGACCAAAACTTAAACAGGTATAATAAACAAGTTGTCAAATTTATCTCTCTTCTTCTATTTCCTACTTCTGTGTCCTTACTTTTTATCTTACACACTTATATATAAAATTGTATTTTTCGAATATTCTTTTTTATTGGCACTTATAGTTAATATAATTACAGTAGGGTTTTACATACTCAGGATATTGAGTGTACATTTATATTTAAATAATATATAACGAATAATAAATACTGTAGGCTTCTTTACAAAAAATATGTAATGTTGTTGAATTTGTTACGTATTACCTAATTCAAGCATTCTGGTTTCCATCTCGAAGTAAACACTGCACCTTGGCGGTAAGCCAACTCTCCTAGGGCTGGGCTTGTTCCGAGATTAAAAACTTTGTTTAATAGCCATTGAAATAACGTTAATTTTAGTCAAAATATTCATAAATAATTGCATAGATACACTTATTTCAAGGAACTATACATATACAATCATGTAACCATGGAAAACCTAATCTAAAAGGCCTCTTAGACTTATTATGAACATTAATATCTCCAATTTCAAGTTTATAAATTGACATATTTTACTCAAAATATTACATGTATAAATAATGAGAAAGAAATTATTGATTTTAAAAACACTTTTATAATTTAATGAAAAATGCACTTTTATTTAAATAAAAACTTAAATGTTTTAATAAAATTATGCTAACGAGTGAACAAATTGTCTTATTTATTAACGAAACTATCTTATTTTGATAAAAAGGCTTATTTGTTTAAAGTAGAAACTGTTCATCTTTGAAAATAAAATTAAAGCAAAATATCTTATGAGTGGAGTAGTGGAGGATTTATAAATAAAACTTAGAACTCCCCTCTACATAGGCCGAACTATAGAGAAGGAGGGAGGTTATTAGGATACAAACAGTAGAAATAAGAGAAAAACAAGTTACAAGAGTGTTTCAGCAATGTGCAGATATCAGAATCAGCTGTTCTGTCCTTAATATGTCTCGGGCCCTCACTATATCCACAACATGTCCGTCCGCCTACCTGCACTATATCCACAAGAGCTGTTCCATTACTTCTAAAGAAACTTTTATGCATCATTTTTATTAAATGAAATTTAATTGTAATATGTCTATCAGACCTCCTACTACCAGTAAAAAGGAGACTATGCCTCCTAAATTGTTGTAATAATAAAATAGAACCGATAAAAATAAGTCAAGGTTTTAATTATTATAATATTAGTGTATTAAACCCATTACATTGTATGGGAGCTTTAAGACTTAACTGATAAGGATTTGATCAATTCAACCTGTTCGTGTCAGTATACTAGAGATTCCAATGCTGTTGATTAAAGTATACGATTGGGATTCCGCTGAAATACGTTCAGTTTTATTTTGCTAAGTGACCTATTCATTATCTATTGTTATGAAGTGCACAAAATCCGTATATTCCTGTTTGAAATTCAGAATTTACCGTACAAATTCCAAAAAACTAATATGTTTCGTAACCGTTCAACGACATAATTTTGTAAAATAGCTGTTCAAGTTTTCGATTATTTAACATTATCATTGCTATAAAGAGTTTTTATATTTTATAATGATTATTACCTGAATCAAATTTTTCAAATAAATGAAACCATGCAATAAATAAGATAAAGTACTGACTGGAGTTACTATATATACAAATATACACAATGGGATAAATATTTCTATTTCCATTTAAATTATTTCTGACAAATTGTAGCTGCATGTCATATCTATATATGCCACTATTAAAAGAGATCTCTGTACAAATAACTTTATAAAGAGACAAGTAACTTATTAAGGTTTTTTATAATCACGCAATTTGTTTATTAAATTATTGCTATATAGTCGTTTCACTCTTAGTGTAGTAGCTTACACGCAAGTAGCACTGTATAAAAAAATTAGGTTTTCTAGAAATATAAAGAAAAATTGCATTAACTCATTAATAATACATTACAAAAATTGTATTATTCTTAAAGTTAATGAATTGTTTAGTTCAAATTTTTATGCAAACTGTAAGAGGTAAAAATATTTTCATCATATCACTATGACAGAAGGAAAACCAGCTCGGTTCAGCCTTTCAGCAAAGCAAGCCGGTGTTAGCACTCCCTACAGCCCAGGGTAGCAACATGCCACAACAGTAACAATAAGCAACCAACTCCAACAAACATCTTCCACGGTATATTATACTTATCAATCCAATCTTCTACTTTAATATCTAGCCTTTTGCATTTAGTGATGTACCGTTCCTCATAATCACGAAAGATGCCCAGATGAACGTCACATGATAAAGTATGTCAGGTTGTGTTGTATTCAGTGTCGATTCAACTAGTAAGTATAAACCAGCCAGAATTTATACAAAAGACTTACGTTTCATTGGCACCTTGAAAATGTAGTAAATACTTAAGTAATTATATTTTATATTTATTGTACATGTAAAAGTAATCTAACTTAATACGGAACCACAAATCACAACCCATGCATTGGTTTTATGACATTATACGTGACGCTTTAAACACAGCTAAATAAAACATGTGATTCTTTAGATACGGAGAACAATTTATAAATAATTAAATACAAAACTTTACGCTTTGAAGCTATGAAAATGTTATTAGGAATTTCTATATTATTAGGTTACTGGTTTTATATTGTTTAAGATTTTTAACAACAATTACAATGCTAATTGAATTAGATTTGATTAAACTCTTTTACACTATTAATCTGAAAGAAGTTGATTACAGGTAGCAAGTTTATGATGTTTTAAAATAGACTGTACAAAAAAATACATGGATTTTTATGGAATTATCATTAAATAAGAAACTAGCTTATTTTTAACTTAGGAATGCTTTATCATCGCACCTACGTATGGTCTAAAGTCGAGACTGTCGAGTTCCAGATACCTTATTCAAACATACTAGACAAGAGTAGAGAGCACGTTATGTGACGTACAGCAGACATACCTTCAATTTCTGCACTTATTAACCGTTGATGACAAATAGCAATCCTTTAACATATGTTTATTTTATAGACTTAATTTACAAAATTGTATCCATTACTTCTAAAATGTAATAATAGATAGAACAAACAATAAATAGTTCAAAATTATTTTTCTCTTTATCCAATACAGTACAAACAATATTTTTGGTTCAGGATAAAAATATCCCGACGATTGTTATAAAAAGTGTAATAAAGCCTATTTATATTTTTACAACTAATTTATAATGTTTTATTTATTAGTACATTGAGTACATCACTTGCATATAGCACTGAAATACTCGTAATTGAAATATGAACTGTTTTAATGATGATAAATGTATTTATGCATAAAACCTTATATAACATACCTTATAATAAGAAGGAATAAAATATAAAATTAATCTTGAACCTTTCAGAATATTAAACGTCATTCATTATCTCTTTCATATAATATTGTCAGCAACACATCAATATCTCATTTTTCAAAAATGGTGTGTTTCCCAGCCATGAAAGTGCCTGGTATTGGCAGCTGATGAGATAAACAATCTGACAGCTGACTATGACAGCCTCCGTGATGTCATGTCTAACACAAAGTTGAGATGAATCAGTTATTATCACAGAGTATAGTTCTATAAAACTATAATATATTTTATATAATCCTAAATAAATGTTAATACATTTTATTATGACTTATGTGTATAAGAAAATTAATAATAAATAGTGGAATATGTGATCAATGGACTGACTATCTTCTTATAGGTTTGTATTGTTTGATTTGGTACTTGAAATAAAGACAACGGTAAACATAAAAGTTAAAATAAAGTAAAGCAAAGAATAACAACACATCCTTAGTTCTAAAAGTGCATAATCTGAACAATGCCAAAATATTAGTTTGCTGTAAATAACATTACATATAAATAACTCAATGAATTACTAGTTCACATATTTAAGAGAGCTTACAAATGTATTGAGTATACTTTTTATCGTAATATCTCAATAATTTAATCATATTTTATACATATTTCAATGATGTAAAACTAAAACACAATAATATTGTATTTATTCTAAATACTAAAGTATAATAATAAGTGCTAAATAATAATTTATTCTGAAAAAGCAAAAGATGAAAAGCCTAGTGTAGAAAACAAAATTAATAAATAATGTATAATTAGTAACAAATATTATCTGCTTATTTAGGAGATTAAACTAAATGCAGTCAATATTGGTGTAAACATTTTGAAAAATTTTATCTTCATAATAAAACTTACGTCAAAGTAGGCAGCACTTTTCACAACTTTACGATTCTGATTTTCAGCAAAGTTTGATGAAGTGACCAGACTCCTTTGTTTCCTTACAATATACTGCAAAACTCCCTACGGACTCGACAAAAACTGTTTACGGTCGATTGACCCTTGAAACACCCGATCCCTTAGCAATCTCAGAGTGGATGAATTTGATTTCTTTGGACCTATTTTAGCGTAAACTGTTTTTAAAAAGATCCTTTGTAATATATGTCTGTCATATAATGTTTATAAGTGCTGGGCGCCACATATAAGAGTCTATATTTGTATTTAATAATTTACGTGTATTACCAACGAGTAGTTCTGCTTCATATAATGCTTTAATGTGCGATAGCAGTTTGATAGGAATTATAAGACAACGAAAAAGAATTACTGAAAACTTACAAATAATGTTACAAAATATAGAATTAAAACGTTTTAACTAAGGGTGCAATAACCAATAATTGCACGCTGTAAAAAATTATTACTCTTGCAATAGAAAATGAATACCAGCATTAATGGTACCTAAGCAAATAATTAGCACGATTGTAAAAACTGGTAAAATAAATAAACTGGTATTCTGAATGGGAGAAATACATCATTTACAACTTAGAATCTTAATCATAAATATATATATATATATATATATATATGTATATATATATATATATATATATATGTGTGTGTATATATATATATAGCTTTATTTATGATCGAATTTGCAGTGTTTCTGGATTATTACTAATTGCCGTTATACTTGTATTAGAACAAAAAGTAAATCTTATATTATATTTATAACACATATATGAAGCGAGAAAACTCCTTCCTAGGTAAATAACTAAAAACACACCACTGTTCTTTTTTGTATTTTGATACCAGAATAACAAAACCCAATTAACGGAAAAGGACCATATCCTTCCGCCCTCGTGTACTATAAGAACAGTGGAAAAATGTTTCTGATATCATGATAGCGTGCCCACAGGAGTAAGGAATTGAGATTGTTTAGCAAACAAATTATTAATTAAACTAATTTTTCAAAATTAAATAATTGAAAAAAACAATTTTAGAAAGTAGGTTCATATATACCTTATGTAAAGGAAGTTTGCACAACAACAGAGATACTAACAATCAGCAATAACACAATTTGCACATGCATGCTCCCAGACATATCAAAACAATCCTTTATGTTTTTAATGAATAGAGTATAAAAATGAAATACTTTTTTGCTTCTTTTAGTTAAAGAATTAAAAAATTAAATGATATTTTCATAGTGCCTTTTACACAACCCCAATGCAAGATCTTTCCTAAAAGTAGCAGTAGTAATTGAATAATAACACTAACTAAATAAACTCTTTTATAACATAATTTATAAAATGGCTATTGATACTTAACATCATATGAAAGGTATGTAATAATTGATCCGTGCAAATAAAAACTGTTACATTTAATCATTCGTCTTATTAATCTTTTCAAACAATAAATATCTTTTTTCTGGTTTTAGGTTGATGAAAAAATATATAAAGTATAATAAACAAGAAAAATACTACAACATACAATATGTTGCTTATTATCTAATTGTATAATTCTATGATAAGCAAAGCTCCCTACGAGGACGATGTGAAGGTAAATAGGTTAAGAGTAAATTGCATTACTGTAAAGCTTTGCAAACGGAGCTAAGTGGAGGATCTCTGAAACTATATCCCAGTTAGATTAAAGTTGAATCCGTAATACCGCTAAACAATCTCGTGGTTGCAATTAAAATGAAAATGTGCTGCTTTCCGTATGCGATAAGGTTACAAAACCTAAACCTCTTTTCGTTTTTAATTAAAAACTGAGGCTGAACGTGTAATCTCCAGAAACAGCGAACCCTGCTATCGTCTAATTTTATTTAGTATCAAATGTAGTATTATAAACTGTGTGAGCATTCACATATCTTACAGTATATAAACTATTTACGTCTATTATTGTGTAAAATATCTTTTAGTTTAATCTTATATTTAAGCGAAAATTATTATTACACATTTATATCTAAATATAAAGTTATTACCTGTTTACAATGTACTTTTAAAGAGTTCTAGGTAAGATTGAACAATATATATAACGGTAACCTGATCGTAAAACAACTCAAAGAAATAAAAGGATGAACAACAAAAACGTTGTATATATTTTACAAATTATTGTAAAGATTTTTGGCTGTGTGAATGGTGTAATTATTATTTCAGAGTATTTTAAAGTAAATATAATTGAAACATTATTCTGTTTATGATAGGTAAAATACTCTGTCCTACTATCGAATAATCATTGAAGAAATACTGCTTTTGATAAAAAATTTGCTAACCTTCATACATGAATTCTTTGGTCAGAAAGACGTTCTATCGTAATTAATATATTTCTTATTTCTTTTTTATTTAAACTTCAACCAAAATAGAATAAAAGGAGAAGGAAGGGTAGAAATAGGACAGAAACACTAAGTTAGGTGTTTTGTAGTATGAAATAGTCATTCCATTCAACTTTCACAGCTCCAAATTCTAAAAATAATACATTAACATATTCTGGCTTCTGTTACTAATATTCGACTTTACAATACTAAACCATAACTCAATTCAATATTATTAGTTTTGAAATGGGTATGATCTTAAACTGGAATACTTTTGTCAAGTGATCTTGCCACCCATAGTCTGTGACAAGCTTCATTGTATTATTGGTTTCTAGACCAGCAGTTAACTGGTTGTTGGTATATTAACGGAGAGCTTCTGCTGCTGCTTAAACACAGATGAAGAAGTATCTTATCAACGTCAGTTACATTGCTCATCTGATCACCATCAGTCAGTATCAATACCGTCTGTCATACCGTGATTAAGTGTAATATCTGTTGAATTACTAGATCATGCTGTCAGTCAATTAATTAGAATCAGACAGCTAACACAATATGCCTTCATTATCTGTCCATATTTTTACCCGGCCATTGT
The DNA here is from genome assembly GCF_021130785.1 of Homalodisca vitripennis. Lineage (NCBI taxonomy): Eukaryota > Metazoa > Arthropoda > Insecta > Hemiptera > Cicadellidae > Homalodisca > Homalodisca vitripennis. The sequence continues at coordinate 48,595,600 of NC_060209.1, read as the reverse complement.
TAGACATATTTATGTGGTTTTCGGATATTCTAAGAAAACTCTTAGTGCACTCGATTGTGCACCTGGTCAGACTATGAGAAAACTGCTTCATCTAGATCACATTTGTGTGTAGTGTAGGAGTCTCTGATGTCGAAACTAGATACAGAGTTCGTTTTCAGTTTCTTCGTCGCTGACTGTTTAGGATATATTCAGACTCCAGAGTCCAGGAGTCAATTTTTGTCCAAGTTTGGACTTCAGACGCTGCACTAAGTGGTAGGAGAAATGGAGCTGTATGTAGAATGCGTAAGAAATAAAACCTTCCCAACCGTTATGTATAGTAAGGTATACATAATAATGAATAGTGAACTCTTGCTAGTATTGCACCGAAAGTAACAATATTATAGAATTCTGTTGTTTAAATGTGTATCGTAATAGGAACTTCGTCAGTTTACATGCATTTAATCACAGTTTTCCTGCTACATTGCTTATGTTGTAATCATCTCTCGATAAGTGTGAGATCTATTGTGCACCAAATAAGTGTGTAGTAATTTATACATTGTTATATGATGGGGAAATATGTCTACGTACCAAGTCCTAATTACTATACATTGATTCTTAAAAAACAAAGGGAATTCAAAATTTATTGATTAAAATCTAACAAGAATTTTTTTATTTCTATAGAATTTTTCCTCTTTAAAAGTTACCGGCCAAAAACATCTTACGTCTAACGTTTTTATTGACTCCCTATGCCCTAAATATGAAAAGTACGTGTGTCTGGTCAATTAATTGGATACATGGAGAAATTTGACTCTGTTATTGCACTAAATATCTCCAATAAAATAGGCTATAAATAGTATGCCCCATGTTTTGTTGCAGCCATAAAATATATGTATATTGATATATAAGGCATATTATCATTAAGGGCGCTATTATAGAAGATAAAAAACTAGAGACACAATACTTTTACACATTTACATTTGTTTTCGACGGCTAAATTCTAGAACATGTACCTCATTTCAGTAGTTCTAATTCTTATAACATAGAAAACAATGGCAAACAATTCTGCATGCCTTTTATTATCTCCCAGTCACACAGAATGCAATAAAACAAGTACACATATACAGGGAGTCGCCCGACCATTTTCTGTTCCAAATTTTACCATGACCTAGCTTAAGTTCTTAACCAAAAAGTTTAATAAAAAAACTTCGAAATACATAATATGTATGTATTTTTAAGGCAAATTCATTGGTATATCAAGTTTTATAATATAGTTAAGAATACTGGAAAAACTTTTTTTCTAACAGCTTTCATAAATATTAAAAATACTTACCAGAGGGGTGAGTTTACATCTTTAAGTTCATACGTAAAATGAATACAATGCTATTCTAAAAATGTAACGTGGTTCAAGTGAAAAGGAAATATTAAGAATTTACAAAGCAAAACAATAATTATCCTAACGATTAAACTAATTTTAATATGTTTCATTAAAATTTTAACAGCAATGAGTACAAACTTTCATTTTTAAAGTTGCTAAATTAGTGTCAATCAGTTTGAATACTAACAACTGAATAAAAATGGTTTTACTGTAATATCCTGAGTAAGCAATTTATTAAATTTAGCTACTACTTAAATTGGATACTTTGAAATATTTTAATCCATTATTTATATTAGTTGATGTGTTTAGTAGTATTTACTTCACTTTGTATAGCAAAAGTACTTCAAGAAGTAACTTAACATTAATTTGCAATTCAATTAACTGCAAATTTTTATATAGAACAGTTCATATTGATTTATAAAATTAATTGTATCTATATTTTCATTTTAAATATAATTTATACACTTTAGTAATTTTCACAAATTCACCCCTCTAACGATTTTAAATTATTAATTATGTTTTGTAGTATATTTTAACTCAATCATAGCAAATGTTTCTAAACAATGTGTGATTACATATGTTTTAAAAATAATTCCGAAACTTTCTAAAATGGCCGTAAGAAAATTAATATATAATTATAAAATAATAAACTACGAATATTTATTCCAAATATAACTACCAGCTTATTAGAAGAACGAATAACGAGTAATACGTAATTTTGACGACGTCTTGCTCTAGCTCATCGCTCGACGAAAGCATTTAATAGTTCAGAGGCTAGCCAATGTCACTCAATGCCTGTGGTACCAGAGTCGACATACAGTTAATTATGCTCATGACGTAGAAATCTTGCATGTTACATAAATTTAAATAACTCTGTACCAGGTCTAGCTCGTGGCCAGACTAAAGCATGTAATGGATGGTTCAGAGGCTAGCCAATGTCACTCAATGCCTGTGGTACCAGAGTCACCATACAGTTCATTATGCTCCTGACGTAGAAATCTTGCATGTTACATAAATTTAAGTAACTCTGTACCAGGTCTAGTTCGTGGCCAGACTAAAGCATGTAATGGATGGTTTAGAGGCTAGCCAATGTCACTCAATGCCTGTGGTACTAGAGTCACCATACAGTTCATTATGCTCATGACGTAGAAATCTTGCTTGTTACACAAATTTAAGTAAATTTGTACCAGGTCTAGCTCGTAGCCAGACTAAAGCATGTAAATGATGGTTCAGAGGCTGGTTCATGTTGCATTATTGCCTGTGGTACCAGAGTCACCCTACAGTCCATTACTCTCATGACGTAGAAATCTTTCATGTTACATAAATTTAAGTAACTCTGTACCAGGTCTAGCTCGTGGCCAGACTAAAGCATGTAATGGATGGTTCAGAGGCTGGCTAATGTTACTCACTGTCTATGGTACCAGAGTCACCCTACAGTCCATTACTCTAATGGCTTACATCTATACAGCGTAGTAATCATGCATGCTAGTAGTGTTTAAAGTGTATCCTAATTTTTAATATAAAGATTTATTGATAAGATTTAATAATGCCAACATTTTCCTTTTTTTAAACTCTTGCAATAAACTGTTTTACAACACGTAAGGATTTACTTTGATAAAGACGACAAATAATCTTAGAAATGTTTTAATATAAGCGTATAGGTATCCAGGTGAGCCTTATCGATGACTTTATATTTGTATATCATAAATGATAATTAATTTGCGTTTGTGTTCATTTAGTATTTAGGTAAATCTATCATCTACAGAATCCATATATTGCACAAAATGTTTACTGATTTTGAGCGTCATAATTATATGTTGAAGCTCATGGGGTGGTAATTTGATGAAAAAGTAAATGGGAAAACACCGAAAGGTCATCGAACTCTAGCTAACTTGGTTCTCAAAGTTACATCACTGTTTGCTAATCTAATTTACTTTAAACACGTGCGTAACGTGTTAGACTGGTTCTTTAACAAATCCTTGAAGGAAACGTTTTTAAACATATTAAATCATATTATTTATTTGTAGAAGTTGTATTCTCGCTTTAATTTTTAAGCACTGTAAATTGAGTTTGATGATGATAAATGTCACTTAGGGATCCGACTGAGCCTTTAAGATATGTTTACATTAGTTTTTTACGTCTACGATGGCAGCTATAAAATCTCGCAATAAATAGATGTGGAAAATAACATACTTAGTACAGCTTGTTACATAGCGCGTGGTGTGGCATACTCCTATTCTCTTGATAAAATAAATACAACTGATTCAATTTGTAAGAAGGCTAAAGTGTCACATGAAGAACAAAGTGGAGAAAGGGTAATATATTTATTGTAACGTATTGGTTAAAGAGACTGTTCATGGGTATGTTTCTGTGAGAAGAACGGAAGGGATCCCAGGTTAATTTACGGACTAGCAGCTGTGTAAGGAGGAATAATATAAAGGTACTTGATGCATTTTTAAATGTTTTGAAATAAATGTTTCTCACAATATAGTTCGTTCATTTTAGTTCAAAGCTGTGTCCATACAGGACTAATGTAATGAAAAAGTAACAAAACATTATTTATAAATGAAAAAGTATTATTATTAATGGATTAATCAGTGTGGTAGCAAGGTTACTGTATTATATGATAATTATAGATACGTATATCTCAATTACACCCGAGACACTAATCTCATACAGCGAGTTTGGTCATTGATGGTAAAAAAATTAGAAATAGCTATCAGGCTTTATATTAAAATATCTCCTTTTCTTCCCCGATCTGTTATTTGTGGATTACTCATATGAGTATATTATCATTCAACGAGGAATTAGTAACACTTAAAGTATCACAAGCATTATTGTTGAAAATTTGTAGTATTATTCAACAGGTACGTATATTTAAATGAAATAATATTTAACTAACTATAAAATTTATCTTTTTGCCTTATTTATTTATTTAACCCGTACTTTGCCCTTGCTTTACTAGCTATTGATATAAATAAATAAACGTTTGATTTACAATAATTGCTTTTGAGTTTATTTCTCACATACAGGGTTTCGTGGATTATACTGCCATGGGCACATAAAAAAAATATATATCCAACATAGGAAAAATTGAGGTACATGTTAAATTTGAATTTATACAAAAATAGGTTTAAATTTTGAAAAATTTGGAATCATAAATTGGGTACATCTTACTTAAGTTCAAATCCAGTTTTACTTTGTATGTTCCATTGACACTTATTCATCTTCCAATCATCCTTTTCGGCTTAGTGTAGATTTAATACTGGTAGTAGTAATCTTTGCAGATCTGAGAGTTCTGGTTGTCATCCAATATTCAAGTGTTCATCATCTAGTAAATGTCTTTTCTGTTCTTGGATTCAAAAATTTAGATTCACCAATTTAATACAAATAATAAAAGTATTACTGTATTCAATAATTCAAATGTTTATTAACTTTGATGAGAAATGCTTCTTCCCAGTCTCCTCTTAAGCCATCCTTCCTCTGAATAAAAATTCCGTTATTTTAAATTCACCAGCTGATCTAAATTCATTTTATAACTCCAGGTGTTGTAAGCTTACTTTGTATAACAATCTCCTTGATATTAAGATTTAATGTATTCTGTGGTATTTGGTCTAAAGAAATTATTATATTTTATTTATCTGATGATTCAATTTTACAATAGTTTATGTATTTCTATATATATATATATCATATATATATATATATATATATATATATATATATATATATATATATATATATATCATAATATGTTTTATGTTAATTTTTACTCTAAAATAGGTTGCTAGTTTTTCTTAAATTTAAAATCTATTGATTTATATATGTTTATTGTAAGTTATCAAAATTGCATGGGTGTATGTCAAATAGCTAATTATGTTCTTCTTCTTGTATGGATTCCTGTGTGTGTGTGTGTGTACTTATGTGGTATTAACTCCTAAGTTATTTATTAATCTTTTAAAAACCAAAATAAAATAATATGAACTATTAACTTTTCAAAACAAAACTGTAACATAATACTTCTAAATATTACACAAACATTTAAGCGTATATATATATATATATATATATATATGTGTGTGTGTGTGTGTGTGTGTGTGTGTGTGTGTTGGTGCATTTATTTTTACCATAAATATTGGTAAGCGAGGCGGGAAAATGAGGTAGACGATGTGATTTGGCATCTTGCCAGAGGCTGATCACGTTCCGATATCTGGAGCCTCTTGCAAGCGATACATTTACGTATTGAGGGAATTTTGATAGTTCTTTCATGCGTTGCTTAGGGATTTTACTAGTTATCTAATAAAAGGTTTAATCTCTCGCATTTAGCTAAGTAACTGTAATAGATTGTACTAGAGCAGTAAGTGAAGTAGCAAATTATAGTCCTGATTTCCTTAATCAATAGCGTGCCAATTTAAGTTACAATTGATCGAAAATAATATTATCAAATTCCTTCGATATCTCTTGTAATGCAGATTGTTCTTGCGCACAGTGCTAGTAACTCTCTTTTTGTCTCTGATATTTTATTATTCTACCACTGAACCTTCCAGGAGAGACTCCAGCAGCACTCATGCTCAATGAAAATACAGAGTTTCCAAAATTAAACTGTGAAACAGCCTCAGCTACTGCGCCCTCAAGAGTCTTTTTCGAAACGTTTCTTGTTTTAGAGGACACTTTTTCCATATGGTACCATGCAAACTCTCATTTGAATTTTGGGTCCTTCCTTTTACACATCTTTCCAACAAATCCTTTGCCACTAACCTTTGGTAAACAGGAAAGATGTGTCTGAGAACCTGTGGCGTGATGGCAGTACCCAAGTTGTCCTTATGCGGACCAGGTGTAACGTTTGTAGCTTGCGCCCTTTTGTAAAAACACCAGCTCTTTTCTCCATCAGGACATTTTGAGTGGCGAGGCGCTTCATCTGTGGATGTACAATGATGTAAAGTGGCAAGTATGTCACTTTTCATTTTAGAAATGTCATCTTTATTCCTAAGGATGCTATTCTTGTAATATTTTGTCAGTTTTATAATTGTTGTTTCCTTGAGCATTCCGTAGCCTTTGCCACCAAGGGTTATACCTTTAGCACGACATGTCTTAATAATATTGCGAAGCCCAGTCCCCAAGGCGTTTGGCAACGTGGTTAACACATTCTTCTTTTTGTTAGGACTAACTCCATTTCCATAAATATGAAGGCTCTGGAGGTGACCAAATACAGAAGAATCACCGTCCGACAAAATAGTGACATAAAACGAAAAGTTATAGGTCAAAGATCTCTGCCAAAGGATTTCCGCAGCTTTTGTTTCCATTGCTGGGGATGACCCATGATAGTTTTTGTAGCACAAGTCTTTATGTCCACTAAACCAAATATTATATTCTGAAGAATCTTCACCTAACTCTGTCTTAGTAATTTCACACACCTGACAATACTTTGACAGTACGCAATAGTCTACGACTAGGCCAGTTTGTAGCTCTATCACACATCCAATGCCATAATTGGATGTATGGCCTCTCTTGTGCCACGATCCATCGTAGCTTACACCGAGATCAATGACAGAATCGTCAGTTACAGTAAAATCCATTTCTTTGTATACTTCACGCACTCTTTTTCGAGCCATTTCAAGATTACTTTGACTGACATCAATGGCAGTATTTGCTACAACTGAAGCATGCTTGTGAAATGTTTTGCTACTCAAAATAGGCATGTTCATAATCATACAAAACTGCTCTACAGCAGCATAACCTTTTTCCTAATGCTGTAAAACTTTTCACAACTCTCTACGGTTTACATCAAAGTTGTTAGATTCATCAATTGTATCAGAAGTAAAAGAAGAAGCTTTTTTTTAATTCTTCGCAAGTACTACATGAAATCGTAAGTTTTATTGCAAACCCACGTTTGGTCTGATGTCTTTCAAAACTAAATTTTGTTGAAAGCATAGAGGGCAAGCTAGGCTAGTAACAAGAGGCTTCAAACACCTAATGTCAACCACTGCGTACTCCGGTGTGTTATGCGTACTGCCGTGAAGGCTTGTGTTATCCTCGCAGCTAACTTCCGAGTTACGCCTAGTAAAAAGCTGTGTTTTATATCATTTACTCTAATAGTAGGTAGGCCTAATGATTTTGTAGACCTAATTAAATCACTCTTATTCTCAGATGTTTTAGAAGTACTGGGAACAGGGTTAGAATCATCACAGGATGTGGTAGGCCTATAAGTTTTTTTCCACTTGCCCCCATCTTTTACTGGCTGCTAAAGCAGCTTTTAGTTTTTTGTTACTCTTAGTTCTAGCACTTTTCTGAATAGTAGAATGTTTATCGGTGCCATTTTCACTAACAATACAAAAATTCATAAGCTCACCACCAAAATTCTTCAAAACATATCTGTCTACCTTCAAAAACAAATCAAAGAAGACAGCACCGTCCTTCAAACACTTCCACTAACATATAAAACTAATATCAATTCACTATTTATAGTTTGTGCTTTTCGACTGAAAATAAAAGCAAACTTCAAAAAATTAACACACTGTGTTTACTGACCACAACAAAACAAGGCTAGAGAAGTAAACAAAACACAAACAGCTGGCTTTCTGCTTGCCAGTACAAAAAATCAGATTGTTTCTGGCTGGTATTGCCAACCTAACAAATCAAAAACTCTGAGAAACAACCACTGTTATATTGTATAATTATATAATAATTATATAATAATTATATAATAATTGTAATAATAATAATAATTTTGTTGGATAGTTGTATTTGGGTGTAGCATAATTGAAGGTTTCTGCATGCAGGCGAAAAAATGGGAGTCAGGCAGTGGTATGCATGTACAAAACCACACAAAAAACCATGATTTAGTCAATAAAAAACTTATTTAAATGTCAAAACATGTCTTCCAGAATGTTTAAGAAATAAAAACAGAAAAAAAAAAATTTTTGAAAAACAAATCATTTTTATGGGTAAATGGCCCCCTTAATATACTATATTATTATATGTGTAAATTAAGTAAACTTAATTATTACATATACTAAAAACACTTGTTAGTTATACAAGTATCAAAGAAACTGTTCGGAAGAATACTCGAAAGAAGCTATAAAATATAATGCATTCAAATAAGCATTCTAATATCTTATGCATTTTTAATAAAACGTAAAATGGAGTAACTTTTCTAATGCAATAATGCTGTAGATGGAGCTTATATTGGTCACTGTTAAATTACATGAAAAACATAAAACCAATATTTAAAACTTTTATTTGTTTTGTGAGGCCTTTCAATAGCGAGGCTATCATCTTCAGACACATCACAAAAGGCCTCACTAAACAAATAAAAGTTTTAAATATTGGTTTTATGTTTTTCATATAATTTAATGCAATAATGTTTATACTTTTTATTATATATATATATATATATATATATATATATATATATATATATATATATATATATATATATATATCATGGATATAAATCTTTATTCCATGTTTTATATAACCCATAATAGCCCAATGTATTAATAAAACTGAAAATAAAAAAATAATGAGAAATTAAAAATGTAAACATTTGCACACGTATTTTGAAAAACTGTATGAAGAAAAATATAAAAGTATAAATAAATATATGTATTTTTAATGTATATAATATTTAAAAATTTCTTATTGAAATGAAATTTAAATCTTTACAATACTCATATATTAAATAATTTGTTAAATTTACTATGAACATAATAAATATGAATGGAGAAAAAAAATATACAAATATTTTTATGTAAATGGGGACTGAAAATTAATTTAAAATTTTCAATGAAATAATAGGTATTGAAGAATTGTCTATAGATATTACTAAAATGCATAAAAATATAGGTGTAACGATTGAAAAGGTGATTTAAAGATAAGGATATGTCCAAAGCTGTTTTGTTTCAATCGTTAAAAATTTCAATTTGTCTTCATTTCTACAACTAATGAAACTAATTTCAAATTTATTTTTAGTACAATCCTTTTATACTCTTCGAATTCTATGCTTATTAGTTTATTTATATCGTATACAGCTGAGGTTTATAACATATAACGCAAGTCACATCACGATATTCATTTTTATCTTGAAATAAACGTATTTAAGTTATTTCAGTTGAATATTAGCAGTGACTTTAACGGCCCACTGGACATTGTCTTTTCATGGACATAAGTCTACCTCTTGGAAGCTCTGACAATCTGAGCTGGATATGCCGCAGCGTGTGTGTAGCCTGCACAACGTCTGTGAGTTGGCATCACTCCATATAAAAAGACCCTGTTGTTATTACTAACCCTTCCTTGCCATCTGTTTCAATGTTCTATAACTATCAGTCCAGATGTATCTAATTTTATTCTAATCGTTAATATTTCATTGGTCCTTCTAGTCAGAGTCTGTCGGTTTGGATTTTTTTATAAATGCATAACTCATATTTTAGATATTTTTAAAATTTACAGAAAAACCAAATTTACCGTCGTTATTGTTTGGTTGTGAGATAAAAATTAAACGATTTTAGTATTTTGTTTATGAATATATTCGTCATAGCTCTTTAATATTTTTTTCTTGGAGGCAGAAATAGTAGAAAGAAAACATTTGATATTTTAATGAATAATCATTGATATTTAATGAAAGATTTAGGGGGACTCTTACAACCAAGCCAAAATAAATATGACTAAGGATAAAGCTATGAAATATTACCATATACATACAAATATGACATGTATTATACCATACACTTGGAAGTAATATGAAACCTTATAGTGCTACTGTGACCATGGTAGAATGCCCAAGATGCATGTCACCATTAAACACGATATACATTGCTTAACCTAAAATTTTTTATCAGGAAATCTTTTAGTCATTGCTGATAAAAAGTAAATTTATACATAAAATTATATTAAGTATTAGATTATATCAGTTAAAACATTCACAATGATTCAGCAAATTATTTCAAAACCTCATCTGATATTGATAGTAATTCTTTGTGATTATGACTGAAAATATTGTTGAACTGGTTTACTCTTTATTGATAAGAAACTGTGTTTTAATAATACTCATTCTGTATAACCTTTTTCAGAATATAGATGTAATATGTTATTTATAAACTACGCTTTTATTATTAATGAAGAACATCTGTAATAAATTTAAAAAATGTTCTAACAAAAGAATCATTAGTTAATGGGTTACTTATTACTTTAATTTTAAACTCTACATAATATCAATCCACTTTCTCTTGAACTGAAGTATGTGTCTGGCCGGAGTAAATGTAATAAGGAAAGTTTGTGCTCGAAACAGGACTTTTCTATTTAACGCTACTTGAAAATTAATTTTATAATTTCACCGATCCTTCACATAATTTTTGGCCAAGCATATTCTTAAAATTGTAACTTCATAAAATATTTATAACTATGATTTAGGTTTAATTATCTGTATTAATATCGCATAATTTAAAAAAACGTGAATAACATGTAAAATTTTTTGAAGATATCGTAAACTGTGTGAATGAATTGTTTATAAACTGGACCAATATTCATTAAAAAACAGAAATTCTTGCCTTAATTATGTAACAGATCCATTGTTAAGAAATTAATTAACATTTATGAATTGGTATTAGATCGAAACACATAACACAGAGAGAAACTGCTCCGTTGGATTTAAATACATTGTTGAAAAAGAGAGGCTTTCACATTTTTAATTCCACATTGTGGTTTAACTATAAGGAAACTATCACGTTTACCATTAAAGTCAATAATATAATAGTAAATTTAATTTATTTGGAGGGTGGGACTACTACAATTACAATTACCGATATAATCACATCTTCATCATCCCTCTGCAACACTAACTAAATGTATTTTAAAACATTCCATCTCAAGAAAGAGTAAGGTTGTATAAAAAAACCCCCATAATATGTTAAATTAGATACCAATAAAAAGTCACCGTGGATAAATATATGGAATATATCATTAAATGAGCTTAAAATCTAAATTCTAAATTAAAGGTTAAAAAATTTGTTTAGTTTTAAACATTTTATCTTTAATTATATCAATATCACCAACGGTATACTTAAAAAAATATTTTAGTATTTTTCAATTAGTAAGATATTAGTAATAAAGAAGCTACTTAAAAGTTTTTTATTAATTTTGCATTGATAACACAACTTATTGTTGTTAAAATGAAATAAACTGTTTGTTTTTGTATTGTAAAATATTTATTTCCAAATATTTAGAAATACTTTAAAGGTGTAAAATTCGTTCTATACACAAAAAGGAATATTAAGCATTTTCCTATAAATCACGATAAATTTTTTTTAACCATTTAAGGAAATCAGTAACATAAAATTATCGACTATTATAAAAAAAACGTTGAATAAATGTAAGAAAATAGTAAAAATAGTTAGAAATTGTGAACGTTTACTGTGTTTTAATGACATCACTATATCATAGGAGTAACTCACACAACAAAAATCAGTTCATTCCCAGTGACAGTATGTAATCGTGACAAAGGGGATGTCAGACAGGTAATGACAATGTCACGGACAGGTTGACACCTGTATTGCGTCGAGTGTCAGTGCACTGTGGCAGTGATAGGTTGTTTCAATCATTTTGAAAGGTTTTCAAAATAAATTTAATCTAAATTTTCTTTCTTTATTTAGTTTCATTATAAGTATTATAGAATGGAACAACTTAATATATGACATTTTTTCTATTAAATTTTATTAAACACTATAATGTGTTTTATTTCATGAATTAGAAGATATACATGAATTATATTCATCTATGTATATCAAATGGAAAGCCCTCATTAATTTACTGCCTCACCCATTACTAGTTCTCCAAATGATTTTAATCCCCGCAATGTTGGAATTTGCCAAAAATATGCCTCATGACTTAATAAACATAGCAGCTAGAGCATTTACATTAACATCAAACATCAATAGGAGTTGAAATGGGCTTGAAAACCTATAACAGCAATATTTTTTTTACTCTAGGTGTCCTGGAAAAATGAAATTCTAAAAACATGTATTGTTATTTTCTAAATAGTTAAATAAAGATCTTTATAACAATCACGCATAGAACTTAAAAAGCAACTTTAACGCATAAATGTGCTATATTTTATAAAATTATAGCTATGTTAGAAAGATAAAATTTGGCACGTTTGATTTTTAAAGCCTAAATATTATTACGAGCATCGGAAGTATTTTATATCGGAAGTAGTAGCTTTTTTGACGAAAATAGACTTTTCACACAACTTATGTTAATATTTTCTTTTAGGGTTTGCAAACACGACTAAAGCTCCCTGATTTGGTATATATTTTTATCTTAAAATCAATCTAAACTATAACTCTAATACTATACATATAACTATAATACAGTGTGTGAATATTTATTCATTCTAACCATTCATGCTTCTTTGCATGCTAAATCTAAAATTAGATCTAAAGGTAATTATGTTTAGCTTAATAACTTCTTTATAATGAATACTAATAAAATACGTTCCATAAATATGCCTACATCCGATTCGTAATAACTGTAGGGCTCAATCACCGTACACCTCTAGAGCCTTCAGTAAGAATACTATAATGTATTCTCTCATTCTGTCCTAAAATATTTCAACTGTAGAGTTATTCATTCAAATATTATAGTACGTTTCAGAGAAATTTGTGATTTTAGATATTCAAAAATCCTGTATCATCCTCCGACTTATGATTCCAAAATATAAGCCAAATTGTTCCAAAGAAGATTGCGAGACTGGAATGTCTTCTTGTGGCCATTAATAAATTTCAGGAGTGTTTGTTTACCCATTGACAAGGATTAGCTTAGGACCTTTTATTCAATGGAAATTTATGGGTATAACCGAGTGTAACTGCTAGTATATATGTTAAGAAATTTTAATGGGAATGGTAAACTAATATGAGGAATATATGTGACATATTACACACTATATTTTTATAAGTATCTTTTGGAGATGAATTTTAAGTGAGACATTTAGACATCAAGCGACTGCAAAGGGGCGCCTTGTGAGATAATGACAAGTAACTACGTAAGTGTCTCTGATGTCGAAACGATGTAAAGGTTGTTTTTGAGCTTCTTCGTCGCCAACTTTCTTTGGATTTCTTCTGACCAATGAGACTCAAATCGTGTCTTCTAATGTCAGCTCTATTTTGCTTCCAGGAGTCAAGTCTGAGATAGCGTCAGATCCCAGATGCTGCAATAGAATTAAGGTAATCTTTAGCTATATTCAATACTCATATACGTTAAAGTAAATTAAATTCTAATCCTACAGCTCTTTACTGTTTTAACTGAATATTACATAAGTTGCAAGGTTAAATGTATATACTTTTGCGTTTACAAAAAAAAACGATTCTTTCAATGAGTTCCTTTGCTGTTGGCATTTATGTTTAGCCATGGAGATAAACATATAAAAAGTTATAATATGTTTTTATAAACGATTACAAAGTTTAATTTATCATTGCTTGGGAATAGTCACATTTTGTACTATTGAAATGTTTACGCTTTAAACTTGAAATTAGGTAAATATATGTTTTTAAATATTAGTATCAGAATATAACCTAATATTTATTATAACTATTCAAACTAGTTCCAGTCACAGCATTTTAGAGTAAGCTATATTCCAAACTAATCGTTGATATATGTATATCGTTCTATTAACTATAGATTGTAAATATTGTACGACAATCATATTTTTTTATAAATAAACGTATCCCCGGAAGAAATGTTCTCTTTCAACAGATACGTGTTCTTCCCCAAATATTTGTTGTTATTTATATATGGGCATCACTATAGGTGCACAAGAGTAGCACATCATTTACCAAACTTTTCGAGAGATTGGGATAACATTGTAAATCGCTTGGTCTAGATTGTTGCGAATGATGATTGTTAGAGTAGGTGGAGATCACATTCTGTTAATGGTTGTTACTAGCCTGCACATGATTCAGGAATTGCTGTCCACTGACGACTTTGACTGGAGATACTGGCTCCTTCTTGCAAGGTAATATAAGCCGTTATCACTCTTCAGGGGATCTCAGAAAGGGGAAACCCTAACTCCATTCTAAACATCCAGCCAGTTTGAAGGCAGGATAACAACCTTTTTTGGGTTAAGTGCAATGGGAGAGGTTTCATAGTTTCTCAAAGTGAACAAATAACCATAAGAATGTTACAGTTTTACTACCATTATTTCTCAAAGAGGTGTTCATTGTACTCACTTCATGCGCTAAAGATTTAAATATTTTAGAGTTCAAAGGTAAAAAAACCTATTTTAATTATTGCTAAAGCGTTAGTAAAGCCTATCACTCGAGAGGCTGGGTAGACCTGAACTATAGACTTGAAATGTTGCGTGAACATATCTTTAAATGCATGCGCAACTCGATTCGGCAATAGTTAAAGTCACTTTATGAGATTCAACTAAACATTAGTGATCTGTTTTGTGTTGGTCTTATGGATAACTATAATGACAACGAGAAACTTGTACACTAAAATTTAATAGAGCACAATCGTATTGAATTTCTATATGTCACAGACTAACATATGTAGCTATGGCATTCAAACTTTGCACGGAAACACAGACAAGCCTCTTATGTTAGCTTGCTAACATGATGTATTACATAATGAAGACAGACTTCTGAACATTAGTAAAAAATTATAGTTGGACATTAATTGACAGTAGATGACGATAGAGATATGATTTACACGATAGATAATTCATAACATTTACAAAAATTAATTCTATCTTATTCTATCAGTTTTATTAAATAAAACTTCAAAAATCTTGTACTTCATTGTAAAAGTAATTATCTTTTTGGTTTGAAAAATATTGTTTAACAAAGAAACTATGTATATAAATGCTTCTAAAACTATTACAAATGATAAAACACTTCATTATAATAATTATAACAAACAAATAGGGAGGAGATATTACATGACTACTATGTCAGAGCTCATCTGTTGTAATCAGCTTACACACGCTGCTGACGCAGCTACACATTTCTGTCTGGGAATGTGAAATCTAGCGGACTGGATTACGGAGATTCCGCTCTGAATACATAATCTACAACATACTCCAGTGTCAACCACATGACACTGAATAGTTCATATAATGGTTTGGTGTTATTTTGGTATTTTTTTATTCTGAACATTAAATCTAATAAATAATATTAAAAGTTGTACACCTATCTACCGTCTTAATACAGATATGTGCTATTGGTAAAAGCAACCTAAAACAACTATTTTAACTAACGTTAAAGTTTAGTTAAATTTATATGTCATAATTTTATAGTAGAGAACAGAAAATTTAATTTTTACATCAACGTTTCAATCTGTTCCTAAGACATAAGTTTATTTATTACTATTAATTAACCAATTATAGTACCCTATAAATTTATTAGATTATCTGATTATTTCTATAATGTAACATAAGTACTTTTTTATAATTATTTTGTTTCAATAGCAATTATTCTTAAACGTAAAATATGTGCGGGTTAAATGTTTTTAACGAAAATCGAAGGAAAAATTGGAACTATCGTAACTATGGAATTATTCGAATAAATATAATTATAAATGTAAAATATTAATTATAATTAAAAAATATAATTATAAATTTAATAATGACTTATAAATATAATTATGAATTATATTACGAATTATAAATATAATTATTCCATAAATATAATTATGGAATTATTCGTGTGTAAGAATGTTTTCTAAATGATAATTAAAAATCATCATACAAATATTATTACGTAAATATTATTACAATTTGATTCTGTTCTCTAAATTTTAATTTACTTTAAAATTACTTGACACTGACTGTACACACTTTTGTTTTACTTATAAATTTAGAAAAATAAATTATAGTAAAAATTTCTGATACTTCCACGTCTGCCACAGATTTTACTGGTGAGCCGGTTCAATACCTATATCTCCCCGGCTCATGTGTGTTTTATATAGTGTATGTGTGTGTGGTTTATTGGCTGCAGAGGCCACTGACCTTTTGAAGGCGTTTGGCTTTTCCGGGAGAGTGGTCAAGACTCCGAGCCGTGGTGTACAAGTTAGGAGTAGCTCCAGATTTAAAATTTGTTGGTTTATTT
Source organism: Homalodisca vitripennis (assembly GCF_021130785.1). Taxonomy (NCBI): domain Eukaryota; kingdom Metazoa; phylum Arthropoda; class Insecta; order Hemiptera; family Cicadellidae; genus Homalodisca; species Homalodisca vitripennis. The sequence continues at coordinate 48,579,148 of NC_060209.1, read as the reverse complement.
GAGTGTTTTGTTGGATTTTCTGAGCTGTTTTCCTTCTAACATGTGCGGCTAAGTTTACGGCCCCTCACTGATGAGGTCCAAGAGATGAGCTGTTTTTCTCCTGTCATCTCTCCATCATGCGTGGTCGCAGAGAACCTTCTCTTTTGCGCTCTGCTGAAGGACGGCCACCATGATGGACATTACTGCTAGTCAACATCTGTGATACCCTGCTCATATTCTTTATTTATTTGTTATTGTTATTGTTGCCATTTATATAGTTTATATTTTGTTATTTAATTTTAAGTTAGTTTTAGATATTATTTAGTTATTTTTCTTGGATTTCATTAGGAGCCCGCCCTTAGCCGAAGGATACCGGGTGGAATTGGCATTTCTTGTTTCAAATTATGGCGTTTCCAATTTTTGTATGCAGGTGCACCTGACAAGAATTGTTCGAGGTATATACAACTGCAGGCACTTTTATTTATTTATTTTTTTTTATTTATAGTATAATTATATACCTTTTTATATTGACTGGATAGGCCTATGTTATGTTGTCTTAGTGAATGAACCTGAGTATACTGACCACGGTGTTCTTATTTTCACCTAGTTAGTTTTGATCCGGCATCCCGTTCGCCACCATGGGCGCGCGCGCTTCCCTGATGGTTTGCTGTGGGTGTGCGAGCGGCGATGTAAGGTTTCACTGGTTCTTATCATTTCCATCGTTGAATTTTATATTTTTATGACTATAATCCACTGTATAAAAGCCTAGTAATTGGATATTCAGGCTTTGACCTGCTAATTTGCTGTTTTTTAGTAGTACTATCTATATTAAACAATATTAGTCATATATCTAGATATATTTATTTCCATTTTATTCTTAGTTACGTAGAATACTGTGAAGTAATTTTAATTTTTCCGAATCTCCAAGAAGCACACCATGACAACAAACTCATGTATGTACAATGTCTAAACAATGTTCAACATGTTAATCTATCGTCGGAAATCAATAAGTAGCAAATCATCTCAGAATTTTATACATCTCAGAATACACTTAGCTTAGACGTAAATGCTCTAATTCTTATCCACTGTATAATTTATATCTCCATAAAATGCGTAGCCAAAACTCTCTTCTTTCATTCCACTTTTCAAAACATGTTATAGACCAACAATACTAGTTACCAACATATGTATATCTCTCTGCATTATCTGAAAAGTTTTTCCTACATATTTTGAAAAGTATTTTAACACTTACTCAAAGAAATGGTAATTAATTTTAATTCTTCAGTTAAATATCTTTAGTGAGATTTTTTGCTGCGGGTGTGGTAATAGGCAATTTGTGTTTATATTTAACTATTCCAACACTTATAAATGTATATGTCAATCTTATATACATTGTTAATTAAGTGTATGGTTATAAATGGTGAAGTTAAAAATTCCTTTTTATAAATACACACAAAAAATCTAAATTATGTTGGATCTATTTGAATTTTTTTATATAAAGGCAATTCCAACTGTTTATCAAAATGTGCTCTTTTTCTAAAATTTTTTTATAATTTGGATTACGTATTCAAGAGATATCATGCGTAAATCTATACAAACTGTTAAATTAAAAGAATAATTTTACTCCAGCCCCATCGTGACAAATCTTTCTAAGGCTCGGCCAATAAAGATATGAAGCGGAACATCCCAATATTATGGATTATATTAGAGTAGTAAGAGTGTTATTTAAATGTTTTAAATTATGAGTAGCATTGGTTCACAAAACTAGATAGAAATTAACTTCAAAACTACCTGTTTCCATGGGCGTAACCAATATCAATATTATTATAATATCACATGACAAACTAATAGTAAATTAAACACAAATTAAATTTATAGATATAGAATAGTCTATATTGTATTGTTCAACAATGTCACCAGATGTTTGATTGATTATACTGTTTTTTATAATCTACTTCATTAAAATTCCATAGCAAACTTACATTTTGTTCAACTTGGTATGAAATTTTTTAGTAAAAATTAAAACATAGCTTGACATATAGTACTATACTGTAAGCATTATAAGTAATATGTAATACATACTTGAGATTTTTTTATTAATAGATCAGATCTCGCATTTTAGTACTTCAATCATGCCCTTTTATACAAATTATAAAAAATATAAATCATTTATAGTATGCAGAGACATAAGGGCTAGACAAACACAATCAAGCTGCTTCCCTGAAACCACGTCAAAGCCGGCTCGGTCACATTGTACACAGCCAAGCCGCAGAACATTGGATAGACGTGTGATCATGTGCTACAGTGGGTCTCCCGTAATCTACTGCCTCTCTATTGCGTTGCATTTGTTAGTACTTGCAATTTGTGTTCCTACTGACTAACTATTCTTTTTCTATCCAATTGTAATTTTCTTATTTATTACAAGTTACCTGAGATTTGTCGTAGAAAGTTAAGCAATGTACATAAAACTTACATAAAATACTCCTATAGGGTCCTTTGAATTATCACGTGGATCAACTAGACGTAATAAGTTGCCACGATTTAGTTTCTTCCAATAACCTTCCTTCATAAATGCAAGGGAACATATATTTGTTTGTATAAATAGCCCAATTGACGCCCTTGTTGAAGGAAATGTGGAATTAATTTAGGAGGAATTAGGGTTAGTTTTGGATGTCAAGTGACCTGCTTTGTTGTGCTTTTAGAGAAAAATTGGGAAACAGTCTAGCCAAAATATTGATAAATGATGTAGTACATTGATTGAGATCTCATTGGTTAAAATGTCAGTCTTCAAAGTTACTAAAAGTTTTTTTATGGTTCATGTGCCAATTTTGAAAGATTGGTATGTAGGATAAATTCATAGACTATGTTTGAATACAGTAATACACGGTAAGAATTTAAATTTCTCAACATTTTGAGGTAAAATCTCAGTTTGAGTACATGTTGAATGACGTATTAATGTAAGAATTTATATATTTCTTTATAGTAAACACAGGAAAAACTCAATTATTGCACTGAAAATATCATAGCCGTAAAGGACATAGGGAGAGCCGTAAGTAGACACTTTTTGACAAAACTAAGCTTCTGTGGCTTTCTTGGTTTAGACAATAAGTAAAACTTAAGTATCAAACCCTAAATAAATTAGACCGGGAGTGATTTTGAAGGCCTGTGGTGGAAACATTTGGACGGAAGTAGTCTTTTTACTAGTAATTATCTAAATATATTTACACAATCGGGACAACGACTCAAACTCAGGTAACTGCAGGAAATATAATTCAATTGAAGCACATCTACACCTAAACGAGCAAAACTTGATAAAATAGATGCAAATTCAAACCAATAGTGTCACCACGAAAGTTTTATAATATCTACATACTTGTATGCCTGCTTACGTGCTTTGAATAAATAGGCTACGTGCTTGTTTAATAATTGCAAGCGAAGCCACGGGTAACAACTTGTACTGTAATTTAAATTATTCATTAGCAAATGACTGTACGATCATCATATTGTAACACGGGTTATAACCTCATTTTTATACAACAATCATAGTAAAATTGTAAATGTAATTGTATATTCTTTACATAACGGCTAATGCAGTTATATCAATCCATATTCGACTATCCAACTCGAATAGTAATAATAATTGAATTCGATGTAAATTATCAACCGCGTGAATATTTCTTTTAGAGTTTTGTCAAAAACATTACACAATACATTTGGCAGATATATCCTAAGAATAAAACATCTATATAATGTATAAGAGTGGAGTTAATTGTATAATATATGTGTTTCATTTAATATTACTAAAATTGTTAATGTTGATCTTTACAGGTTATTACCCGTAATCTTGGTTATTATATATAATGCAAGATGTATGTTAAAATTCTCTCAGATAGTAAAAACTAACCAAAGTGGTACTTTTATTAAATATTAACTGTTCTTTTTTGTATGCTTACAATTAGAATTAATAATGAAAAAATAAAGCGTATCCATTTTTGCCTGTTTTATAAATTATTGACAGAACTTAAATTTGATATTGAAAACTCGATCCAGCCCGGAAGGGATATGATTATATTACATGGACAGGAACATCGACACTAAAGCATATTTGCTCAATATTTACGGCAGATATATAAAGTCGTCTTTTGGGCCGAAAACATATAACACATATCTTTTATAATGGCACTTTGGAGTACCATATAAGGATAAGATCGAGCATGACTTGCTTTAAAAAACGTACAAGATTTTTATTTACTTCTGCTTTGTTATAACACTGCAATAGTTCTCATATTGTACTGAGAACAGTATTCAACAACTACAATTTAATTAATATATGAAACAGTGTTTTTGTATATCCAGAATCGTACTCTTAATAAAGTGAAACATAAGAAACGTACTTAAAAATAAATATTTATTATGATTCCCTTTCGACAAAAGTAAAAAATACAAAATTAATTAAATGAACTAATAAAACTAAAGATACTATAAATATGACGTTTTAAACTTTCATTTTAGAATACACAATAATAATGCACTAGATGAAACTTATTTTAGAACCAAGTGAACAAGTTTCGTAACAACAGTACATGTAATGGAACCATTAGTAAAGATTTACAATCCTAAATGGATTTGTATGAACCGTTTCCTTGTTATCAAGATATTTCTTACATCATGACTCTTATCATGATCTTTTATATTATTTCTACTATTATTTATCGGTTTTAATTCTTACATTTTTATCTTACAAGATTACGTTTATGAAGTAAAAGGTGATGTTTTTATTACATATATAGTACACTAAAATGGAAACTGAGGGTTAACTGAAAGACTGCTTCACAAAAGAATTAAATAAAGAACTGTTAAGAAAACAATGTAATATTTTTATTATGCTTAAAGCAAAATGAATAATACGAGCTTTATATAATATTAAGAAGATAAGAAAATATTTAATGAATCAAGCAATAAAAAATATTATCATGTAACCAAATTGAGATTTTCCCATAAAACTTTAAATCCCAATGAGTTTTTCTTGTTTGAGTCTTGATTTTTATTACTAAAGTGTTTGGATATTAAACCTTTTCACCTAAACTTGTCTTTTGGAGTTAGTTTTAAACACTGGAAGTCTATGATAATCCGTATATAATAAAGAAATGTATTTGAATAACTTATATAAGAACTTATATGAACAGTCTCGTGTTTATTTAATATTCATTTATACTTATTTAATTTGAATTAAATTAGGCTCAACACTACATCACATATAATTTTACTGAACGAAATCCCTGTCAATTAAAAATTGATAAAGGTGTTTCTGTTAATGTAATTAATATATTATATTTATTATATAACTTAACTGGTAAAAATGTAATAATTTATAGACTATGCCCACATTAAAAATAGAGAACATTGAATAATGTAGATGAAGAAAATTGTCAGACTGACTACGATATAGATTTCCTAGATACCTGTAATCGGATAATCCTTGCAAGATAAATTAAGTGGAACCTAAGTCGATTGTATCCAGTATATTAAGGAGTATGTTGCCCGGATGAGTGTTTTGATATAAAAAAATAACTTGTATTTTGTTTATTTTCCGGAAATGTAAAAAAAATACCTTGTGTATTTGAAAATAGATTACCATAAAAATCAGGTTCTACTTCTTCTACAGTTATACAAATAATAGACATGAAATTTCATAAAGAATAGAAAGAAATAATTACAGTATTCTCAAACGAACAGATGTTATTGGTTGGAATGTTGCATGAAAATGCATACATAGTACATCGCTATTGAATTTTCAAATCACTTAGATCATTGTGCATCTATAAAGCGTGTGGTTTTATTGCTATTTAGAGAATAAAAATTCTCTAAATTGATTATGACTTACATTACGTAAAAATTAAATATCTAACCGGTGATTAGTTACTCTATTAGTGTTAATACCTAATATACTTTGCATTTAACCTTATATCTTTTATGTACAAAAGCAATACGTTTCGTTGTGCTATAAAGTTCATAAAATTATAAGTTGAATGGTCTATTTTTACGGTATATGTCTACATATCACATTTTACTGATTTTACTTCTCATTCTGGTGCATGTTTTTGGTCGATGCTTTAGATTGTGTATTTGGATTACTAGATATCCTATTGATTTACTTCTATTATATAAATGTTACGGCTTAAACTCTTAATAAATGAAATACATGATTACTTTACTTTTATTTCAGTTATGTGGGTCTGACGATGTGTTCTTTGAGCACGAAAGGCCTCACAAAATAAAACTTTTTCATTTTATTGGAGTGTTTGATCATATATTAAGCATTTAGAATTTCCAATAAGAAGACGCTGGTAAAATGTAATGAAATACATTTCAAATTTATCGAGATCTAGATAAGTTTTACCATAGCGTTATGTTGTTACTTCGATGTAAAAAATATATATTACCTTACATTTTTAATCACGAGACTGTAAAAGAATATAAATACTTACCTTTAAAAATATTAGTAAATTAACTTCTTAAAAAAATGTTACAAGTTAGGCTGTGTTATAAATCTCCAGAGTTACAATAAGCAGTAAAAAAGGTGAAATGCTAAAAGAAAAGATTTACCATTATTTAGATCTTAAAATTTAAAGCACAAGGTAAAAAGTAAGAATTTAATACAATCGGGGTGTCACTGATAGTTTTCCATTGCAAGCAACACCCCAACAATGCTTGACCTCGATTCTGTTAGAGCTTTAAGCAACTGTGAAATCTTTTCTTCCCACATTGAAGAATGAATTATCTGTGTTACGACACTAAATTCAAATTTATTATACGTATTAACCTGCCAAATTACCAGTTTATACTATGTAGAGGCGTAATTGTATACACTTAAGGGTTTATTTCATACTGATTTGTACGTTTTTAAAGTTTGGTGGCTTAGCCTATCCTATCCAAATTTACTACTGTATTTTTGTATGGTATTTTATTGTACAATATATTAAATATTATATATAATTACAGTATAATATATTCATACCTTTTTCATGTTTAATACCCGGTACGTCATAGACATATCATTTATAAATGGTAAAGTATTCACGTAACTAGTGATGGCATTTGGAAGATATTGAAATTAGAATTTTATTCCAAATTAATTGGTTAAATCAGAATATTTCTGAAGCTCTTTAACTATCTTAGGTTAGGAAGAGAACTCATTAATCGAAATCTGTAACATTTGTTAGTGAAAGAAATTGTGACTAAATATGAATGAGTCCTATGATAATTTCAGAGGGAAGTATATTTAAATTTAAGCACAATCGTACTCAGTAGTGTTACATGATAACATTGATAAAAAATAATTAAAACACTCACACCAAAATTATTTACAGTTCAATAGATCCTTAAATACAAGATCTCTCTATTATGCAGAGAATACTACTCATAGATGCTCTAGTTAATATCGTCTGTTTTATTTAATTAATTGAAAATATGAACATATGTAAACCAAATGCAGTAAACCGTTTATGTAATCCACATCCCTCACTAGCGCAAAAAGTGTTGTATGTGTAAACACATTATTTTAATTTATGTATGTGTGTTTTTTGAATTTATAGCTTTCTTTAAATTGAAAATGTGCCGTGATATATTATCAACTTAAAGAGGCTAATATTATCCTTTTTAACATAAAACAATATAACATATTTATTATTATATTTTTAAAATGTTAGATTATCAGCCCGGAAATATAATAATAGGTATTGTCTGCGCAAAATTAGCTGTAATTTTCTTCCTCTATTGAAGTCTTCATTCAGAGGCCGTCAGGTTATCAAGAGAGAGATGAGGAAGGCGGTGACATCTAATTAGATTTTATTTGGAGTAACTACATTAATATAAAAGTAAATTTTGTATTTTACCAGGCGAGTTAAATCTACCTAACACTTAACATGAGACTGTATTAAATTTTATATTCTTTTCTCTTATCCTAGTTTTTTAATAAAAATGGGTAGGTTAATTAAAAAAACTCATCGATCTCCATTATGAGCTATCCCTCAGTTTATGTACGGTTTATTTGAAAGCTTTAGTTGTCAAAACATGCCTCTGCGTATTATGTATTGATTAAATTTTGAATCTATTAACTTGAGTGCTTGAGCGTCCTTGAATACCAGCGAGAGCGTCATTCACCTTAATGGTCCGATTCGACTTCCAATTAATATATTTTATTTATCCTTCAAATAAAATGTTTAAATAAATTCACCAACTTTACATTTATAAATGAAGATAAATATATGTAGCTATAGTTAGTAACATATGCCTAAAGGAAATAAAGAAACTTCTTATACGATGTAATCCGTAACTCTCTGGACAAAGGAATACCACGTTATTGCTCAGATTTAGAAACGTACTTCACAATATGAATATGGGTCTCCCATATGCCTGTCACTAATTGTTATTATAAAAAATATCCTTAATTATAAGTAATAAATTAAATTATACCTAACTTTCCTCAAACGTTTATAACAACAATGCTAGTTACAGCAATGAATGTAATGTAATATTTACTTATAGTATTGTTACAATAGCGGCAATTAATACTTTTAAAATTTGAATATAATAATTACTAGCAGTTTCTATCAAGAATTAAAAGAATACAGTTACAGTGTTTAAAGAATTTTATAAAAAAAAACTTTAATTGAATAATACATAACTGATTCAGAGCCTATTTACTGTGACAGGTCATGGCCCATATTGAGGTTCTCAGCGAATAGCCAACAATACAAAAACCGAATAAAAGGTAGCTATGTAATATTATACTTACAGTACTCAACTTTCGTGTCTAAATAAACTTTTTTTGCTGAAACATCACTAAACATTATGTTACAAACTATAACATATTACAAACTGATTGAGATGTTGATATATAATTTTCACCATACTTTTTAATAAAACTTACCTGATTTCTTAAGGATAAAATAGTTGCGCTTCTTTCGAAAGAGGGGCAACAGGGGGTAACAAGCCCTATCTTGTGACTTGTAATTTTAATTTAAGGTTACTCCATTCTATCCCTTTTTGAACGGGGGGGGGGGGTGTGGCTTCATTAGCCAAAAATCCATAAAAGACTTTTAATAATATAGTAAAGGTTGTACACCTCAATGCTAACTCAATCAGTTTTGGATAGATCCAGGTCTATCAGGACTTAATTTAAAACCCAAGATGTAAAGGGTTAATTGCGCGTGAATTTTGCTACAAACGTTTTCATCTATTTGTGACATTGTATTTATACTTAATAGACCTTTAAAATGACATGACACAAGATTGTGGTCGCAATTTGGAAATGTAAAGTTAACCTTTCTTCTCCCATTAAAAAGGGGATGACAGTTTATTTATCCTTCAAAAATCCACAAAATTATTTTAATCCACCATACCTAGGTAAAGATTGTCCATCAATATTTCAAGCGGTTTGGGAATAGTTTCAGGCTTAGCTGACCTTAATTTACACTCTGTATAAGACAACAACAAATGATAACGCTGGGATTCGACACGCAAAGATAACTCGGTGTTGGCTTCTGAAAGACTTATGTCGAATGGCAGCTCAACTGAGTGGGTCTGTCTGGTCGGTTTCAAGTGAATCATTGTGGTATATGGATCACATCGCCCGGAGCAGAGAAAGAACCGGACATGGCCCGGTTCTCTCCCGTCAGTTTTTAGCGAACTAACGAAGTATGTGGAGCACGTAATTATTATTTATGTCAAGTTCCTGAATGTGGTCAGGAAGTTCATCCAAATCTATTTTAAATGGATATATTGTCAAATTGAAGTGGTTTTAAGTTAATTTAAATGCCGTGATACATGTTTTTTAGATTCATTATAAGTTGAAGTGGTAGTTGTAACTTAAACAACTTTCTTGTTTTGCATTAGAATACTTCCAGTAGAGAAGGGTTTTAAACGTCTAGGCCACATGACATAATTGCATAAAACAGCATAGAAAATAGCTCACAAAAAAATAAAATAATTATATTTATGATAAACAATCCATATGCAAAGTAATATCACTGTACAGTCTTTCATTTTGCAGTGATATGGCCATTTTTATTACTACTAAATTTAAAAGCAACTTGTGTTTTTCAACTTTTTACTTTTACTGGTCTGCAAAAGTGCAGTAAACTTCTAACATACCATCTAATGGTCAATTCATACAATAAATATCATGGGAATCCCTCAAAATTCTTTGCTGTGTCCTCCAGTGTACCCCCACTCAATCTGTAGTGTAATGTGTGAATGTTCCCTGTGTAGTGTATGTGTGTGTGTGTGTGTGTGTGTTTGTGTGTGTGCGTGTGTGTCTTACTAGTCTAATACACTGGCGACTATCTTTAGTCTTCTACGCCTCTATAGGAAGGCGCGCTCCCGGACTAAGAACCGCTGATATGTAGCATCATACAGGCCACACCACGGACCTGTTGAGGGAAATAGACCGCTCGATGGGTTTCGCCGTGGTTGACGCGTTAGTTCCGAGTGTCTGTTCCGTCAGAATCCATCCTATAATTGCGTCTTATAGGGTATGTCACACGTACACCCGAAGGGCCCATCTATCCATCGAGCAACATATTACAGGAAATTTTTATTGCATGTATATATATGTTCTTGAGTTCCAAATTTGTTTTAACTTCATGAACCTCATATAACATTGCTATACTTTAAAAGAGATATATATTTCTACAATTAAATGCAGAATTTTACATCTAATATAACACTTTATTTTTTCATCTTATTTTGAACAATAATTTTGGCTTTAGAAGAAATAATATAACCAACGGAAATAAGCAGCACAAATTTAAAACAGTATTTATTGTCTTAGACATATTGAATCTTATCAATCTTGGGACTAGACACATTTTTATTTTATTCTGTGTCTGTCCGTATGATGCAGAACTAACATATATATTTGAAATTAAACATGGAGCTTTATTTCTATGTGAGAAATTTTATTTTAGACTAATGCAATTTCTACATGTTATTGTATATATAAGAAATATACATACCGAATTTCATTTAAATCTGTTAATTATTTTTTCAGTGATATAATCAAAAAGCCTAACATCCAAAATCAAAATATAATCCTTACAATACTTTGGATTTATATTGTTAGTGGGATTAACTTATTTTTATTCAATTTTAAATTAATAACGCTTTCAGAGAAAACGCTAATAAAATTGTAAAGAGCTTTCACATTGTTGTTCCCTTTTAGAAATAGATATAGAGGTAGGTAGGTATCCGTAACTAAATCTGAGGGAAAGAGCGTTAAGAAAATGTACTGTGCAGTACATATTTCCCCTGAGCCCAGAAAAGGTAAGAACTGATCTTGTTCACGAGTTTTCTTACCACTATACAGTCAATCTCCCACTAACCGTTCTACAACTTAATGGAAGTGTTACTTCTTATTTTGTTGTTTTGAACCTAGTAAAAATTCATCAAACCATGGGGTGCAATTAGAAAATCAGTTTGTTACTTAGCAATTACCCGCGGCTTCGCATGCAATTTCGTAGGCTTTACACTATTGTAGGTGAGCATTTCTGGTTTGAGCGAATTATATAACCAATGAAAGAGCCTGTTGAATATAATTATCTGTTCTGTGTAAACATCATTTTATGACAACACAACCATTTCTTTAAATAATTGAACACATTTTAATATTCTTTATGTTTATATTCTTGAAATATAAGTGACCTTGATAGTATGAACACTTTTATTTCAACAATATCTGCAAAAGCTGATGAGCACAGAGAAAGAAAATATCCAGATAAAAATTATGTTCCAATAAAATACTCTTTTAACTGCGCATTTTTGACAATATTAAGTATGAATTGCTTGGTCCGCGCTGTAATTTAAATATTTTAAAAAGTTACTGACACTTTAACTATAAATTCAAAGATTCTTTCTACAGAATCGTTTAACCGTTTTATACCTATATATATATGTGTGTGTGTGTGTGTGTGTGTGTGTGTGTGTGTGTGTGTGTGTGTGTGTGTTTGTATATATGTATGTATGTATGTATGTATATATATATATATATATATATATATATATATATATATATATATATATATATATATATATATATATATATATATATATCCCCTCCTAATAAAATCAGTTCAGTTCTTCAAAGCTGCAAAACGAAACATTAATGATTCCTTGGAAAGAAATATACCTACTATCAAACAGTATCAGACTCAGTGATGTATTTAAAACTTTAAGAAGTGAAACTTATCACTGCATTATACAAAGGACATATTATGAAAAGCCTCAGAGTTTTTCAGTTAATTGGACAGCTAGTTATAGCTACTTCTTGAGTTCACCCAAGTGTTTTGAACAGATACCAGTAAACTTAGTTTTCTTACTTAGAGAAACACTTATATTATATCAGGAATCTATATCAATTAATCCATGCTTATTAATATTTTATTAATTGACTAAAACTATCACGGCTAATGGTTTCTGATAAAGAAACCTATACAAAGTGGAAAGGGGACAAAATTAATCAATATTTAGGAAAAGTTTCTTGTGCCTAAGTAGTTGTAAGTTCAAATAATTATCTTTTCCTTAATACTAACAACTTGCATGAATTATTTTGGCTTTCCTGCAATATATCATGTGCATTATATACCATCAACATATTTTAAATATATCTTAGATAGAATTATGTCATTATAATTTCTTTTAATATTTGCCTACAGAAAACAAAACGTTTGACATCAGAATATTGTTTTGTTAATAAGCCAAATCTTAAAGAAGTTCCTGCAAACTAGTTTGTCAGTAGCCAAATAGTGACGTAGGTATTCACATAAAGTTGCCTACGCCAAGTCTGTATTTTATTTTGTGCACAATTATAATACATATGTACAATTAAGTCTGCATAATAACTTTTTTTAACTTAAGAGGGCTATGTTTTACATTACATAATGCAAATTTTCTAGTTACTATTTCACCTCCCACTAGCGATTCATTTAAAATTCCTCGCATATATTGTTCTGTATAAATAAAATTACATTAAATTAAAACATAACAATGGAAATTGTTTAAACTTTCAAATATAATATTTTTCTAACTATTCATTCACACCGGTTGTATTTAAAAATCGTAGAACTCCGGGCGAGTCTTTTGAACGAAGCTGTTTATTATCCTGTGCATTCTCATCCGAGTACTTCTTATGATGTACTCTTAACACCATTACAACCACAATAATTATGTACTGGGTACTGTGATCTAATATACATGCGTTTTACATTTTTAGAACAGATTATAATTTAAAAAACCATCAACGTCGTGAATACACCAATGAAAAACATTTTATATGACGCAATTTTCTGAGTTCGATAATTAATTTTTCAATTTTGATGAAGTTAATTATAGGCACCAATGCGTTCAAAATCTCTTCGACTACTATATAGCTATCTGTTTTCTTCAGCTCCTTCTTTGTGGTTCAAAATACAGTGTAGGTTAGAGGATTTATATTTTAGGGAAAGATGTTTTAAATCTGTAGTGTACCTCTGAATTTGATATCTGAATTAGACTAATCATTAAGCACTACTTTTTAATCCTTGCTAAAATTTACATTTAAATATATTTAATGTTTTACCACAATTATTTTTTTTACGATTTTTATTATCTAGAAATGTGTCTTCATCACTGTTTACAGTTTATGTTAAAAGAAAAAGTTATGGTTTAGCATGGTCTGTGATTTCAATAGTATAAAAGTATCGAAATGTTAAACTTTACTTAAATTAACTAAGCATGGGACTACTTTGTTACACTATCGTGTATACCAACTTTTTCAATCTGTTGATGAAGTCAAAAAGTCAGTTTTCAGTTCAATAAAATAAAAATTGTGGACAAATGTGTGTTAAATAAACATAACACATAAATGGTGAACAGTACGATCAATCAGTAATTAAGATAGCTACTTCTTTATCACACGTCGTATTCTTTAAAAGAAAATCATGCTGTATTTTCTTGTTGAACTCATGTTCCTATTTCATTATTTATATAAATTCTCTTATTGTCTGTAGACAATAACTTGTCATTTTAGTTCATTGATTTCTTTGATATATTTGAAATTACGTTCTGTAATGGCTGATATTCCTTGACAGCATGACAATGTTTGAATACCTAGCGTCCATGAAATATTATAATGTACTTATAACACAGTAAATAAAGGTGTACACAATGACTTTTATTTAAAACTCTACACTCCAAGTGGGATGTGGTAAAAATGCATTTAATTTTACATATTACATTGTCCAATACTTGTACAAATGAGTTACAAGTTTAGTTAAAATAACACAGACATTAAATGAATAATAGGTTATAACACAACTATCTATGTTAAATAAAACATATACAAGGTGTTTGAAAATTCTGGGTACGGCTTAATATTTTACAAACCATAGCAGATAACATCTATAAACTTTGCACAGTGTCATATGGCTATGTAAACTATTTTTCCTTGCTATTACCATGACATCCCAACCATGGCGGACGGCCCACAGAAGAAAACATGGAAATCTTAAATTAAATGGTTTCAATGATTAGTAGGCTATTTATAAAAAATATAATTCAAAAATTAAGTGGTAAATTAACTATTTCAAAGTGAATAAAATAGCATTGCTAGTGTGCAACTATGTTAATTCATAAACATAAAGACGACGAATTCATTTTAGTTTTATTTATTGTGTTATAAATTTATGAAATAATTTGCTAATTAAAAAAAAGTCAGTGAAAACACATCGGTTAGTAGAGTGAAACGCCGCCTACCGCATGAGAATACGACGATCCAGTCAGAAATGGCAGCGCATAATGTACTTCACAATGTGTACCTAAAACAACCCGCCATTTCTGATTGGAAAGACCTTTTGAGATGCGGTTTGCGGCATTCAACTCTACTAAGTGAGGTCTTTCAACCTATCACTCGAACTATTTAAGATTTCTATGTTTTCCTCTGTGGGCCGTCCCAATAGTTGGCATATCATGGCAATAGCAAGGAAAAATAGTTTACATAGCCATATGACACTGTGGAAAGTTTATAGATGTTATCTGCTATGGTTTGTAAAATATTAAGCCGTACCCAGACTTTTCAAACACTTTGTATAATAGCAATACATGTTTTACATACAACATAATTAATTTTTAATTAGTATAAAATACGGGTTTTGTAACTCCGATCCCTGGGACATGCCAAAAACATTCCTAATTAATTGAAGGACTGCTACGATATCCAACCCATTTGGTTATGAAATCTACTTTTAGTGTTTTGTTACAGTATTTAGTGACCCAAAATTACGAGTAGTATATATTGTGTTTTCTCTACATATTTCGGTCTGTTTATGTTAATTAGGTGAATTCATAGGTTGTGCATAGAGGAATGATAATCTTTCATAATAATTGCTTCTTAACATTTTATAACTCAAAACAATTATTGTATTAAATGTTTTTAGAATACAGTTCACTTTAATTATTTAGAGATATTTTAGAGACTTTTAAAATAAAAAGATGAGTTGAGTCGTATTTTGTCACATGCTGCGGTCCCTTTCAAGGCTTGTTCACCGAATAACTTTCCGTTCAGTTTCTGAGTTACTCCCTCTAACTTTGAGTGCTGTTCTACACTCAACCATTCGGCAGTCACAGTTAAAGTTTGTTTAAACAACATGACGAACTGAATCTTAATATTTTCCTATTGTGGTTTTCCCAATCTTTCTGTATTGTGGTAATGGTTTGTTAACGATGAAGGGGGAGTATTGCATCTAGATACAAAAATGCCCAAGGTGAAACATGCCAGATATGTTTGGGTACACACCAAAATCTTGTACGTATAAATTGCTATATGTAAATTTATATTTTATGTACCTTTATTAATATCTTCCTCTTGTAAATAATATTATAAAAGGTTGATTGTCTTTGTTATGACAATAGAAAACGGCTAATTAACAGTAAAGCTTTTTTGTTTCATAATCTACATAGTATATCATACAAATCATACACTCCTAAGAAGTATAAGATAATTCTGGTAAACTAAGAAACTTTTAAAATGTTTGATTCATAACTTTGTGTGCTTAGTAAAAATAAGAACTGAATGCATGTAACCAATTACATCATAGATAATGACATCTAAATTACGTAATACTCTCCTTTTTTGTACAAATGAAAAATGAAAGAGGTAAATCATTCATTGAATTGCCTGAACAAATCAGGCAAACCTCGAACGAAAGTAAGTAATACATTTATGTTAAGAGGATTTGTTAGTAAATCGCTAGTGTCTTAGAAATTTGAAATCACATACATACCCAACAAATAAGTGATACTTATTAAAACTGTTTTATTTATATAAGATACCTTGCCTTTTTATACTATACTAAACATTTAGAGGTTATAATTTGATTATGCAAGGAAAATGTGAGAGAAACTTGAACAAGTTTAATGACGATTGAACCAAACGATAATGAAATAAACCTCTCTGATATCTCTGAGTTCAGTATTCGGTAGTGCTTACTGCAGCCAGAGGTGACAAGCGGAAATATTCCAGGAATTCATTTATTATAACTGAATGTTAAATGGTGTTTGAAAAACAAAAAATAAATAATTTCCATATATTTATTTGTGTACGACACTGTAGTCAGTGCAATGTACATGCAAGTCCGTACATCACATAAGTTTTACAAAGAAACGTTTGCCAAAATATTCATGAACTATTATAAATCATTACCCAATATTTTTTTATCTGATCTTTGTTCAATATTACCTGGCAAACAAATTTATATATTATCACCTACAATTCAAAAGCTTCGAAGCGAATCCTTTTAACAACATATGTAATAATGATTACAAAAACCTAAACAACTAATGTACGTTATTTTAAAAGTTTAGTTAAGTAAAGAATGTCTTGTTATACCAGGCGAAAAGATAGAAAAAACCCTCTCTAACACTTGACCTGGGGACCATCGGATTAAAGATAACTTCCGAACTACCACCAATTGTCGGCGGGCAGGCGGGCTGTTTGCGAGGACAGGGTCGCTCAGCAGCAGTCACGCTCTACATTAATTGATTCGGTTAACTATCGTACCCACTACACTATGCATTGGCATTCGTTATTCCAGATTTATTTATGATTTACCTGTTGCACCAGATTATAAGTGCAAATGTATATTTATTTTTCTACCTTATCAATAACAGTCGCAGCAATTGACGGTTGTTTACGTAGATTATCATGGATGGTATGCAGTAAAGACTAGATCAAGGACGTTGATTGCATAAATTGGATTGAAGTAAATTGATCTCGAAATCCAAAAACGAGTACACTTGTTAAGTTAAGAATTTATCTAGAGTAGTTATCCAAGTAGAAATGTAACTGATATCCGTATAAACTTTTTATATAAAAAAACGTAAAAAAATTACTACCACATAGATAAGGTTTACTAAACACTGCCTTAAATATTTAAGCTAAAAAGAACATACTTAGTTAGAGCGCGAGCATGGTTAACGCAAATAATGTAGTGTTAGGGTATTAATATGGTTTCATCAAACTGCTGTAGAACCACAATGAAGCAATGATTTTAAAACCATCAAGGGACTTATTTCGTGCTATTGAAGTCTGCCTAATAGTGGGGCGCAGGATTTAGTATTCTCAGATCTTTATACGTGACTCGTCTTTTCGAAAACGAAAGTTTGTTTGTAGTATGTACAATCTTTGCCTGTGAAGGTAGTAGCCTGGACCACGGTTCTATACTCAAACAGGTAAAATAAACAAGTTATCATTGTTATCTTTTCTCACTTCTGTCTTTTTAGTATGAATCGCCCACTTTCACACTTCATTTTCTCTCTTTCAGTCACACTCACACATGTTTTTTCCGAATATTCACTTCGAATGGCGTAATTTTGTAATCAAACCAAATTTTTAAGTACTCAGTATATAGTATGAAGTTTGTATATTTAAATGATCTTTAGCTCATAATTGGACTTTTTAGGTTTCTGGACTAACGATAAATAATAAATAAAATGTGGTTGAACCAGTTAACATATCACCTACGTCAGGCAGCCTTACTTTCATTTAAAGTAACCGCTACAACTTATCTGTAATCCAACCTCCTAGGGCTGGGCTTGGTCTGTGAGTAAACCATTAGTTTTATATTTATCAAAATAATGTTGCTTTTAGTTCAAATATTCAAAAATCGTTTCATTAATATACTGAATTAAAGTCACTTTATATAAAAGATAATATAATATTAAAATTGTTTTATTGAACAGCACATATATTCTTTAGAACAAAACATACAGACCTATTATGAACAGAAATGTCTCAAATTTTAAATTGATATCTTGATATATTGAGACCTCTCATCGTATTTAAGCAAGGATACTGATGTTCTACAAGAAAGTTTTCTCGGACCCATTTTTCATCTTATATGTCACAACCATGGGAACAAACTTACAATTTTTGCCTTTAATAATATACTTCAGACACTAAATAAGCGTTGCTAATGAAGTTCAAAGAGATGAATTAATTATGTCTGTTCTAAATATCGATATCAATACTTTACACGAGAGGGTTCAAAATTTTAGGATTAAATCTTATTTGAGATAAACGTACTAGACTTTCAATTCCTTGTAACCAATCAAATAACAATCAAGGCAAATAAAAGTTATTTTAACCAAAAACTCGTGATAAATGAAACCCAGAATCCAGACTTGTTACAAGTGTTAAAGTGAACGATTCCCACGAACCAAACGTAGTACTCCGACTGATTAAGGTGCGTGTCCTCGATGTAAATCAGGAAACGTGTGAGTGGGCTCGGTAAATACGAGGGTCACGTACCAACAGCGCCACAGCACCTCCACAATATATCGTCGTGTTGTAACGTGTCTAGCTGTGACACTGTCACGTACAGGTGTCACAAGACTCTTTCTGCTATGATATGGAGGTACACAGGAAAAACCAAACATCTAACATTTTCACACTATTGCATAATTAAAATGTAATAAAAATTATCCAGTTAAAAACTGAGGATCGTTAGGAACTACAGCCAAGGAATCGGTAAACGTAGTAAAGATGATTTTATTGCGGAAAATTTACATTTTTATATGTTACAAAATATATAACTCTGCGTTTCGAAGAAGCCTTCCATCGTCAATAACAAATTTGAAACAAAGAATGGTAAACAATTTTTTTTCAATTTCCACATTGGATTTTTCTGCAGTAATAATTTGAACATTAAAGAGTGACAGGAATTGCGTAGTTTGGATATAATTATGGAGAAGAATGTCCAAGCGACTAGGGAAGGGTGATCGATCTAACACGATTGCCTTAAATACTGTAGCTAATCTCCTTAGCAATTGTTAGCGGGTTAAACATAACATACGCTTTAAAGGCCAAAGTGATTTTTAATCTTACAGTAGTACTTAATGGTGCATATGTAATTTTCTATTGCTGAGGTGTATCATCTGTTACAACTTTGTAAGAAATAAAAAAATGACTTTTTATGTAATGTAATTAATGTAATTATGTAAAATTTTGAATCAGTGTTAAATGTATTGAAAAATGTTATTGTTCTTTCGTACACGCATTGTTATATATTACATGGTACATATATTATTATTTTAAATTATAGAAATGCCTATATCTTTATTTAAGTTCTAGTATTTTCCTTGTTGCCACGGTTATGAAAATATGTAAAAATGTGTACTTTGAAAAAACTGAAGTTTACTTTAGCCTTCACATTGTGTACAGTTCACAAGCTAATATTAAAATGCTTACAATGTGAATTCTCTTAATTTTAAATACTGTATTTTTATAAAAATAAGAACGAAATAATCTCTCGTTATCTACTACGAGTTAAAGAACCTCCTGCTGATTCATGGGCAGATGATTCATTTACGCCTAGAGAACAGCCCACAGTAGGACTAGGGACTAATTATGCAGCTAAATTGTCTGCTACTCCTACGATAGCAAAAACAAGGAATGAATATATTCATAATCTGGCTCTTGTAATACCGTTGGTCAAACAATGTGAATTGCCAGATCTTTTGTAGAGTTGATTCATCTATAAAACCTTTAAATACTTGTTTTTATTCAATTTACTAATTCAAAGTTCACTGTAATAGGGTTATAGGTTAAAAATATACAACAAAAAAAGAAGTGCATTGTCAATTCTTTTCTTAGATTTTTTGAACATTTCGTGAACTGTACAAACTTTAACGTACGTTTGTAAGTATAGGTTTCTTGACTTTCTGTTCCCAGCTTATCGTAATGTTATGCAGAGTAATGTTGTCATTATTTTCAAGACTTAAAAAGAAATAATATTCATGTATTCGATCGATCAAGATACAACTTTTGATTGAGATGTATCTATGTACCACTTGATGGAATCAAAATTAGCTTACATATTTACCTACTATATATGTCACACGCACTTTAAGCAGTTATAATACCATTTTCCCCATAACTATAGGACATCGTCGTGCAACTAATATAATTTTAATTTTATTGCATGATTAGGCCACAAGACAGTTTTGTATGATTGACAGTTTGAGAGTTTGGTTCTATAACTCCATTAGCTTGTTAAATAAGTGCTTGTAATGGAAAAATTATTACTTACACTGAAAGCGAATAGAAACCCCCAAAGTATGAGTTTTATAATTGTACTTGAACTTTTTAAAGGCTTTAACAAAATAAAAACCCCAATATTAATAAAATTTACATTGGAAGTTACTAGAAAGTCTACTGGTTTGTGGCAGTAACTTGTAAAGCTTCAAGTTTTCTACAATACCTTGATTTGATGAGTGCCGTATGATTCAGTTAAAATGTTTCAACGTTAAGTGAAATCAAATTTTCTTTTCTTTTATCAGATAATTTTTATTAAATTAGGACTTTACCCTCAACATTCTTATATGATTATCAGTTTTCATTATTACTCTACTCACTCTATTGTTTACACTGCGAACTAGTATAACCATATTATTACGTTATTACCTGAGTTTATTTTTAAATGAGTAACTGCAGTTTGAACAAGAATCAAGCGCATTGTTTAGAACTAAAATAAACAAATTAATTGTGATAATAGTATTGGTAATATATTTACAAATGATACCGTGGATATTAGGTTTTATTTAAAAACGCTATTAATAAATTTAATTTTTAACAATCTTTTGTCCTCTTTTAAATATATTATTGAAACAGTATTATCTTAATAAGGTTTTAATATGTGAATGCACCTTAAACCATTTGATAACACCACCAAATATATTCTATATAGCATATAGTATGTATTGAATAAAGAAAGGTTGAATTTTTAAAATTATATGCCATATATCATAACATAATCAGCCTTAGAATGATTGCATTTGATAAAGGTGTTTGCATAAAAATTGTTTCGATATTGTATATTCTGAAAATATAGCATATAAAGGTCACTTATAAGTATATTTCTTACTTTTGGAAAATGTATTGATAATCATTACAGAACAGGTGTATACTTATTTAGTAACATACACAATATAAAAAGGGTAGCATTAAGTGCCTATATGCAAAAAAACAACCTGTAAATTTTGTAGTTTTGATATTAGTGGAAAATAAAAATAATGTTTTTAATACACACATCTTCATAATGGTATTAAGAAAACATTAAGCAGAAATTTGGCTTAGGTTTTGTTAACTTACTAAGTAGTATTTAATTTTTTAAATAATAATACAAGATTAAAAATTAAAATAGAACAGCTCCACAACGTTAAAATAATATCAAGAAATTAAAAATAAATGAAAAATGTTTTCTTTAAATAACAAAAGATACTGAGGTTATATTCCCCACAATTTTTTATGGCGGTGCTTTAACAATCACTCTAAGATAACTTAGAGTGATTATGAAGATTTTGTGTTGTTCCTCAGGACAGATTTCTTATATTCCTTTCAATGGAACATAATGGGCCACTATCACGTAATGAAAAACGCAAATTTGTTTGATGTTACATATCATCTGTCAGGTAAGTTATATTCAATTTAAGGAAACTATCTCTCTTTATCTTATTTTGTCTCGTTTTTTACGTCGTGCTTCGAAAAAAACTTCTACTGGAGATATGTTTAGAGCCCTGACGTGATTAGAAAACTTCTTACAGCAACTTTGATGTATATAGTGATTTATAAAATTCCAACCTCCGCACTCAATCCTGTGCCGTCATATAAGAATAATTTTTTTAAGTAACCGTTTAAGTAAGAAGCAAAACACCAAAATGTATGTTTCTAGACATTTTCGAGGTAAAATTTTAATAACTTAAGAAAGCTTCATCTCCCTGATTTGCTTTGTGTTGCTTATACATATGGTTTTATAAGTAACATATTTAAATAATTTTCTTTGTCAGATACATGTCTAAAACCTAACAATATGGAGCAAACTTCATAAACTTTATAAACTTTGGTTTATAAAAATATTATAAAAATCGGTGCAGTAGTTTAGAAAAACCGATGGAAAAACATGAAGACAAGTTAAATTGTATATTCTCCACCATTTTAAAGACGGTAAAAATTTAAATAAATATTTATAGTAGCTTTGAAAACCGATATCGCTTTCAATTATCACACAGCAATTCAGGCAGGTTACAGGCTCGTCATTATATTTCTTTGAGATACGATGCTCGTGATATTTGATCTGGTTGACGAATATCAATTTTAATTTCACGTAATAGCTGAGTAAAACAATACAGTAATTCCTGTTATAAATTTAAATGTATATTCTATATACTACAGACGAGTTTCTACAATGGTTACAATTGATATGATTGTTTTTAAGCCATATATTCTGTTTTCTTATATCAACATCATGTTATAAAGATTAAATTGTTATCTTACTCCCATTGTAAATTTTCAATATCTGTTGTTGAAAATAATTTAACTTAAGACCAATAGTTAGATTTTTAAAATAAATTAAAGTTTAGATATTTTTAGATTTACCAGATCTTCTTTACGTTTGAAGTTTATCATCAATAATTTGTATTACAACAATGTTTCTTGTTATTTTTGCTTCTTTCAAGTAATATTTTACTATTTTTAAACCATAATTGTGGAAGTTTACTCTAAATTGAGTCTCTTTAAGGAAATCCGTATAGTAAAAGGTTAGGTTTTCATTAAGGGTATTTTACTATCAGCGATTTTTTTTATGAGAGTCGTGCCTTCTTTCCCTATCTTACCAGCGAAAATTGCGACGTACGTTTGACATAAAATGGACCATATTGGGAGAAGGTTTTCCTTGTGTAGTCGGTGAAGTTTGTGGATCCCCTGAGAAACGAACGTTTCCCCATTTTCTTGAGCAAGGGCCTGAAAAATCTGAGTAGAACTTTCTTCTTTAATCTTGTCTTGCACTAACATTCCATGATTCTCCAAATTCAAAAATCGTCCAGATTTTTCCACGTCATTACCCCACCAGTTATGCTTTTGAGTATCTACTAACCTCATTGTTACATCACAGAGTTTATTCCTAAAGCCCTTTTTTCTTTTCTATGCCATTTTCTCTTCAATTATATCGTACTTACTCGACAAGAGTTCAAGTGATGCCTTTTTATGATCTACTACTGGAATGATCTCTATGAGGTTGTAAAGTTTATTGTTAAAGTCAATAACCACTAATTTATTTTCTTGAGATATAATAACTTAATTTTTCTTTCTCCTGTAGCGCAGATATATTTACTGTGACCAGACTTACTGATACCTTTCTGGGATAAGGATTTCATACTGCATTCGTCAAAGTGATAACCAAAATGACATAAGCTACAATGTGCGTAGTCACCTTCAATAGAAAGGCTAACTTTATTTTTGCTACAATTACTGACCTCGTGTCGTTCGGAATTTTAGGAAATTACTAAAGTTAGTTAGAAGTATTATATATATATATATATATATATATATATATATATATATAATACTATATATATATATATATATAATATAAACGTTTTTGGCTCTACATTAGTTTTTATAATCTTAAAAACTAGAAAAACTATATATGTAATAGTTATTATTTATTATAGTTAATGGTTTTTCTAGTTTATAAGATTATAAATACTAATATAGAGCCAAAAACACTTATTTTTATGTTACATTTTAATATAATGCATTATCAAAGAAGTATTTAAGGTATAATAAACTTAATTATCTGAACTTTGAAAACAATTCTGATTATTTTATGGTAGAAAGAACTTAACTTAGCGACCACTAAACTTCAAAAAAATAATCGTTAAAATAAGACATAAAATACTAATAATTGATTGAAGTAAATAATCGATTAATCTTGATAACTTCTGAATATTTTGACTTATAGTAAAATCATCTAGTTTTATCGAGTTCTCTTTCATATTGTACTGCCATCAGCACATCAATATTTCATTTTTCAAAAATGATGTTCTCCCAGCCATGAAGGTGCCTGGTAATGACAGCTGATGAGATAAACAATCTGACAGCTGACTATGACAGCCTTCGTGATGTAGTGTCTGACACAAAGCTGTGCGAGAGATGAAGCAGTTAATTGTATACTTCTATAAAACTATATAATAGAAATTTGGTCTTAGAATTTCCAAGTTCCAAAAATGAATTTTAATATTTGTGATTATGGTTTATTTTTACACTCAAATAAATAATAAATAATAGACTATGTGAGTAATGGACTGGGTCTCTAGTTATGGGTTACTGTTCTGTATAAATAATTAAAATTACAGGAAATTTAAGCATAAAATGTACACAATTTTGTCTAATATTATATTTTAAATGTTATAAAACATCATTACTTTTTAACTTATCATATAATTATTGAATATTTAGTTTTCAACAGTACTTTGCCTAACATCAAAACTGGATATAATATAATTTTTTGTATGCTCTAGAAGTCAAACTAATGTATTAATAAATAACTATTGAAAACTTATGAAATATTAATAAAAACTAATGAAACTTGGTTTTAATTAATTTATAATCTTATAACTCTTTAATCAAGATTAGTAAGTATTATTACACTTTTTAACGGTCGGACACCACTTGGGACATACAGATAAATAAATATACATTTTTTAAGATTATATCTGTACGTTTTTTTATTTTTATTTATGAAATTCCGCTATTGAAAATTTAAAAAATTTATAAATTTTATAATTTGTAATTTTTAGGTTAAATTATTAAAGCTATAGTGAATAATAACCTATTTTTATCTTTTACTAACGCTGAAACAATGGAACAGGCCTCGTATTATCTTACCATTTACAGTAGCCTATTTAACAGCTGTGGTCAGAATTTATATTAATATTGCGTAAATATGGAAGACAATAGCAGTAAATAGTCAGAGACTTTCAAAAGTAATAATAACACGTATATCTTAGTTTTTTTATCACTAGTGATAGGAAACAGTTAAATTCCTCATTGCACTCAGTTAAAAAAGAATCCTTGCACTTACATTTGGAGTGGGTGATATTCAGGAGAGTAAGGTTTGGCGTTGGGCCGCCTCTAAGGAGGTACACAGAGGGTCATGTCACCTTAGAATAACGTAGGTCAACTCTGATCTAGCCTTTGTAGTCAAAGCGGGTAGGTGACAGCCCTCCCTACACTGTCAAGGCTGGTAACAATAGAGACACATTCCAATAGTCATCTTCAACTCCAAATTAAACCTATCGATCCATCCTTCTATCCCAATGCCTCGACATATGCGTTTAGCTATGTAACGCTCCTGCTCATCCACAGGGGTGTCCAGATATACGTCACATATTGAGAAATATTGATTTCTGCTTTACACAGTGCAGATAGAACTGGACAGTATAAACCAGCCTGAAGTTATAACAAATACATGCATTTTTTGAATATGTGCTAGTTTTTCAATAAAATATGGAAAACTGTGAAATAGCTAAATTTTATTTTTATTGTATCAGTAAAAAACTAATCCACCTTAACAAAGAACACCTAGATCGTTACCCATTCATAAGTTCTTTACAAAGAAACTACTCAACATTCTACATACAACTATATAGACCATATGATTTTTGAGATACTGAAAAAAATTTAATAAAATAAAATACTGGAGAATAAAATGAAAGCTACGTTCAGCTAACAGTTCGTACATACAGTTTATATGTACATACATACATTATATACAAGTACATAATAAGTTAAGAAAAGTTTTATTAATAACATTAGATGAAGTTTTTAGATAGTCCAAGATTTTAACAGACTAAAAAAGTCTAATTCCAACAGACTTGATTAAATTATTTAAAACTATTAATGTAACGAAAGTAAGCGCTACGAAGTCAATATTCTATATTACAAGTATATAAAGTTTTAAAGCACATTCTGCAAACTTAATTGTTACTCTACAATTAGTTGTACTTGTACACATTGATCATTGTAATTTAATTTAGAGGTGGTTATTCTAATGTACATAATGTACATAACTGTTGTTCTTGGTTCATTGTCATGTGTATAGGTTGATATTGATGAATAAAACTATTCACACCGAAATATTTAAATCTCATTATGATATCATAATCATACGCCATATGTAAAATAGATTCCCGCAGAGGCTAAGGTAAGCCAGTGAGCGTGTTGTAATACTCCCTCATCACCGCATCTACGCGTGGTATCTGGAATCGAGACTATTGATTACTAAGCAAGCACGTGTTTCAATCAGACTGGACAAGAATAGCAAGTTCGTGAAGTAAAACTTGTCAGTACTGATAACCCATAATAGATGACTATTGTAATCCTTTGAAATATATTTTCATTATAAACTTACTTTACTACATTCTGTCTATTACTTAAAATATATACTATTTATATAAACAGTGTGAATTAATAATTTATTTTCTCATGTATCGAATACAGTAAAAATAAAATTTTTACGAAAATAAACCGTTAGTTGTCACCTATAGTGTAATGAGGCCAAATTATACTATTGCAAATAGTTGTTAATATTTTTTTCATTACTACAGTACTCACGTGAAGCACTGAAATACACGTCTATTTATGGCAGCTGCTTCCACAAAAGATACGAAAATTTATGGCTACAAATTTATGAAATATCAGAACTAATAATGAGGGTAAATTATAGAAGGTAAAAAACTACACTTTACCAGTAATTCTATTTTTATATTCAGTTGTAGCCTGAACAATCGTAATATTTATACGCTATTAAATAATATGTTGGCAATACTGAATTTAATTTGGATACAAAACAACTGTTTTAGGGCACCTGTTCTCTACATGTGCAGTGGATTTAGTTCACGTTCATTGATAAAGAACAATAAAGCAACGCTTTTATTGAGTAAAAAATAAAGCAACTATAAGGGATCGCACAAAGCATTACAACATGCTTTACGAGCAGCCCATTTAAACCCCTCTTAAACCCTTTAAAATACTGATATTCAGTGAGAATTCTTGGAAATCATAATATTAATGCTGAAGTACTATATTTTTCTTAACCCTTGTTCGGGCACTTAAAAATTAAAAAATAAAATATACAAATATTATATTGTAAACAGTGGTTAAGTAATTTAAAACTGTTGTAGGATATATCTATAGGTGATATGGATTCAGATTATCCAAATTAACTCTTGAAGAATTTAGTAAACAAATGAATACATTGTAATACTCATATTTGAACGTTTAATTCTTTTCATAACAGCTGCGATATTTCCTCTTGACATCTTTACCAAAACATATGCTTGATCAATTTTAAAATGTTCAGTCTGACATCAATTATCGAACAAGTTGTTCCATTGGCGATGTTACTCCATTATTATCAAGTGTATCTACGGTATCATTTATAAAAGATGTGTAACCCTTTTAATATGTTCAGTCTATCAGAACATCCCCAATCTTAACTCCTTACCCTCAACTCCTCAATCGATGATGTTACTGCATCACTATCAAATGCATATAATATATCATTACTTCTCCGATCATAGATCAAGTGGTCTATTGGCAGCAAACGTTCATTTCTTTTGAAGACCAACGGCAATCTCAGCTTTGTTAAAATCGATTTCTTTCAATTGCATTAAGCAAAAACATTTTAATTGCTTTAAGCATTCGCATTTTTCTTTTGATTAGCTTGTTCCACAATATTTCTCTTATAACCTAGCGAGGCGGTTATTCAAGTGCAAAACAATAATGGTGTAATCTAATTTTAAATTATTAATAATTTTGCATTGATATTGTTGTTTTTGCAATATCTTTGTATTATGTATTGAATTATAACATATCCTTAGTTTTAAAGTTGTATAATCTGAGGATTGCAAAATTATTAGTTTTATATAAATAAACTTTATTACAAATCATAATACCAATAAAATACCAGTTCGTATTTTGAACGAGGCATGTAAATGTATTTCCTTTACTACATATCATATTGTCTCAATGATTCTAACATGTTTACTATATGATTCAATAATTTAAAACTCAATCATTATATTATCATAGTATATTCATTATGGATACTACTATATATTTACTAAATGCGGATGAAGAAATTGTCTTACACTTCATTTATACTAAAATACCAAAATATGAAAAACTTGGTGTACTAAATTAAATTAATGAATGCATATTTAGTAACAAAACAGTAACTTAAACTATTATATATACAAAATGCCGTCCATAATATTAGAAAAACTAAACTTAAAAATAAAACATGAATCAAAGTGCGTAACAAAGTTTACAACTTTCTTTGATGGTTAAAATGTTTCAGCAAAGGTATGATGAAGTGATCAAACTTCTTTGTTTCCTTTAAAATACACTGGAGAACTCCCTCCGGAAACGAAAAAAAAACTGTTTATGGTCAATCGGCCTTTGATACAGCCGATCCCTTAGCAATCTCAGTGTCTGCATTTGATTTCTTTTGGACCTCTGTTAGCGTAAACAGTTTTGAAAAATAGCCTTTGCAGTATGTGTGTTATATCATGTTTATAAGGACTGAGTGAGACACATTAGAGAGTTTCAGTCTTTATTTGTATAGTGCTTACAAATTTGAAGCAATATAATACTTTTATAAGCGTAATTTATTAATATTGTTTAATACATTCATATGGTTTATAATAATTAATGGTTCTGAGGTTCAAATAAACATCGTATTATAGGCACGTTAACATACAATTCAATTTCTCAGAAAACTAATATAATGAAACTAATTTAACCCGCAAGAAGAAATTTACTAGTATCACCATGAGTATAAACTAAGTAACACTTTATTTCACAATCAAATCAAACGAACGAGATGTATGAATAGATCACGTGGACCTCTGCGTTTCGGACATTATAGACTTGTTGCAAAACAATATTATATTAAATATGTGCTTACTACAATGGACGTTGAATATATATTTTTTTTATTGTATATTGTAAATATTTTGTAAATCAGTATATCATTCAAGATATATAGAACAAGTATAATAATCTTTAGACCTAATAAAAAAACTGCTAAAAATATAAAACACATTAGTTTTTAAATAATTTTTGGGTATATAATAGAAACAACTGTTTAACAATTCTCATTTCATGGCGTGTTTTTTATTTTATATAAAAATTTATGTATCATCTTTGGAATTTTTTTTGACAAAGGCTAAGAATGACGTAATGTATAAACCCTATGCATTAGTGAATTTTCAAGGAGTAAAGGTTTGAACAATCTATCTTCCAATACCTAAGGGTGTATCTTTTATTAACTATCATCACATAAAATTATAATCATAAGTATTATATAGATTCAGGGGCTGAAGTATATTAAAACCCGTTTAATACAACTGTGCATATCCTATCGTCCTCGTCTACTGTTAGACCAATGTAACAGTGATTGTTATATTATCAAAATGTGCCCTCGCAGGGGTTTTTTTTAGCTAAAAGATCAATTGTTTGAAAGTAAGTTTAAATATACTTAGGTAAAGAAGTTCTGCACCATGATTTCTGAGGTATTTATATTCAATATTAAAACAGATTACGCGATTTGTGTTAGATACTGTTTAAATACTATATCTATACCCTTCAAAGCAATTTAAGATATTGCTTACAAATATTTCATTATTATGTCTAATAAATTATATTTGTACACAAATTTAATGTTATATCAAAGTAATAATTGAAAACACATAATCCCAATTCACTTTTAAGAATAAATATTGTGTGGCAAGTATTACTCCTTTCTGATATGAAAATGAAAACCATTTAAGTCTGTAATGTATAGCGAATAAAAATGGTATACGTCTTTTGTTTCTTACAGCTAAACAATTCTAAAAATATTATATCTCTCGGTTTCTGTTCTACCTTCCCAATGTAACTCCTTTCCTAAAAGTAGCAATAGTAGCTAAATAGTAGCAGTAACTTACTGTGTAAGCTACTTTGTTAAAATAATTTTCCTATTTCTATAATCATTTCATATTACATAATGTTTTCAAAAACAATATTTTTGTACAAAAATTAGTTTTGAACTAAATCGTTCTACTAATTAATATTTTAAGAAGGGCTGAACTAAGACACTGGCAATAATAAATTTTTCAGTTTTAAGGTTATGATCAAAGGTATTAAATGTAAGAAACATGATAAATACTTCACCACACAATTTGTAGCATATTTATCCTACATGTATTATTTTATAATAACCATATTTTACATGAGGAAGATTTGAAGGCAAATAGGTTAAGAGTAAATGGCATTACTGTAAACCTTTGCAGACGGAGCTAAGTGGAGGATCTCTGAAACTATATCCCAGTTAGATTAAAGTGGAATCCGTAATACCGCTAAGCAATCTCGTGGTTGCAATTAAAATAAAAACGTGCTTCTGTACGCGATAAGGTCTGAACTTAAACCTCTTTTCACTTGTAATTAAAAACCGAGGCCAAATGTGTAATCTTCAGAACCTGTGAACCCTGCTATCGTCTAATTTAATTTTTTAATAAAGTAGAATTTAAAACAATTTATAACATTATAACTTCTTTGAAAATCGTTTTCTATTTAAATTAGTTCTAGCTACTATATTTTAACAGTTTTTTAGATAAATCTTAAATTTACACCAAGTTTATAAAACACATATATCGAAATATTGATATATTTCTTTGTGTATAACATTCTTATGTAAGGTCTAGGTAAGAAATTAAATCTTAAGTAACAATACACTGATTCATAAAGCATCACAAACGGATAAAAACGTGTATATCAAAATGTGTAAACCAAATTTTAATAAACTGTACTTAATACTTCACATAGTATTGTACAAAGTAGGATGTGTGAATGATGTCATTATTATTTCAAAGTATATTGAAATAAATATAATTCAAACACAAACCCGTTTACGGTGGGATTAATAATCTATCTTATTATCGAATGATTATGAAAAAGGATCTGATTTTGAAAAATATTGTTAACCATCTTTCAGAAGTTCCATAGTAGGGAGTGAAATTTTTTCCAATCATAAATTAATTTGTATTTGAAATATATTAATTATCAAATGACAAATATTGACTCTACCGTCACAAACATATATGCCTGACTATTATTTTTTCTTATATTACAACAAGTGTTATATACTAAATGTTTTTTTTTATAAAAGTTATTAAATATTTTTGTATAAAACTAATCTATGAGACTATAAATTTATAAGATTTTCTTTGAAATTGTAACAGGGAATAAGAACTCATAAATTAAGTTTAATGTTCTAAGAGAAAAAGAGAAGTTGGCCTGTTTTGTAACCGCAAATATCGACATACCACCTCTATTTAAAATAAAACAATTTTCTTTAGTAGGGAGTGAAATTTTTTCCAATCATAAAAATCATTTTTATTTAAAATTTATTAATTAGCAAATGATAAATATTGACTCTACCGTCACAAACATGTATGCCTTACTATCATTTCTTCATATATTACAACAAGTGTTATATACAAAATGTTTTATTTTGTAAAAGTTATTAAATATGTTTTTATAAATCTAATCTATAATACTATAAATTTAAAAGATTTTCTTAGAAATTGTAACAGGGAATAAGAACTTAAAAATTAAGTTTAATGTTTTAAGAGAGAAAGAGGAGTTGGCCTGTTTTCTAACCGCAAATATCGACATACCACCTCTATTTAAATTAATACAATTTTCATTTCGTCGAATAATGATTCATTATTCCAACGGAAGTCTTAATTCCTGTATCCGAAAAAGGATTATTTGCAAAGGCATAAATCGCTTATTATTTTAATGTTACAAAATAAAAAAAATTACATCTTTTTACGAAACATAACTTTATTGATAATTGTTGTTTAAATATAACTGATGAAGTGATATTTTGGAGGTATAATAAAATAAATTAAAGCGAAAAATTATTTATACTTAATGATTATATTCCTTTTGTTTACAAATAATTATTCCTGTTGTATTTTTTTAATGGAAGTCCAATTAATTAATTAATGGCTATTAAGATTTACTTATTTAAGAAATTATTACCGATAGAAAATTACCTACTTACAGCAATCAAAAAGTATTTGGAACCTTGTAAATTGGATTTAAACCCAGACACTATGTAAAAAATTCAGCATTTGCAAAAACCTTTGCTTGTATAAGGGAAAAATTTTGGCAACAATTAAGTCGGGCTGTTACTCCCGCTACAAGCAACCATATACCCTCTAAAGTGTTTGATGGTACAGGAAGTGCGAAAAGTTTTATTAGTCTTGATTTTAAAAGAAACAATGGGTATTACAATAGTCTATCAGTGGCATGTTGGTTGTTGTAATCAAATATTGTAGGATACATCATAGTGAAAATTGGAATACCAGAACAGAATTGCAATATATTTAAATAATATCTTCTTAAGAGCATTGCTTAGATATTTGACTGGATACTTGAAAATGTTTGTTTTAGGGTACTAGAGTAATAGTTTTGCTGTCATACGGATACGTATTTTCTTCGAGCTGACAGTACTTTCCCAACATAACAGCTTTGCACAAACTGCATTTCTGCAAACTCTCCCATCGTGAATACCATGAATGCTGAACAGAAAATGCTATTATTAAAACTAAAGAGGCTGAAACAGAGATACCTCCTTTTGATAGACAACATAAAACCAAAACAGACAAGCTTCTACTTCAATGTTGAGCTTAGAGATAAAAGAGACTGGAAAACAATACTATAAGAACAAATATATAATAACAAGAATGCTTTGATCAATATGAGTTCGTATTTTTATAATATGTTATGGCACGTGAAAGTAACACACTCTATTAAATATAGTTACTTGATTTGTTTAGTTTACCAATGTGTTGAAACTGAACCTTTCCCACTTCTTTATTGCTCTACACAACTTTTATTTTGAATAATGAAAACCAAAATAGATCAGTACTTAAGGCAGTACTCAGGCAGTGTCAATCCAGCTTAATATTTTGAACACAAAATTCTATAATATATCCGTTTATTTCCAAAGCAATAGCTTTAATATCTGGAGTGGTAATAACCACTCCAGATATTAGACTCGGCTCTACAAAACCCCGTGTTAAAATATAATTTCAGAGCATGGCTTAAATTTCTAGCTACAAAGGTAAAACACAAGATTAACAGCCAGGTAGTTATCGATATTTTGTCCACGGTTTCTTCCTTGCCCCAACTTGAACACTCTCTGTTCCCTCTGCAGGCAGACCAACTTCCCATTAAGGTTAAGCTACCTCACCTATCTCAAATAAAATCTCTTACGCATCTACTGCCATCAGGTGCTGCATATTGTAGCTATAAATAAGGGAAGAACCACCAAACAGCAGTAGAATTTTACGAAACAAAAACCACAAAGAAACAACATTATTGAAGCAAAGTTACACTATGTTCTATTATACGAAAAAAAATTTCTAATTGTAAAGTTTATGTTTAAGCTTAACCTTACATTGTACTTAACCCTTGTACCTATTTATTTTAATCTAAATACTGTGTTGCTAAATTATTGCTAAATTTTATAAATTATAAAATGATTATATCATTATGGAGAAGATTAATTTTTACCAAACAAACCAATGATAATATCAAATACAAAAGTTTCTAAATTCATAAATTTTAAATAGAGGGCAGCAAAATATCAAGTCCAGATTTGTCACTAATACTTACTAGTTAAATATTTGTATAGTCATTTTTATTCGCTCGTAATAAAATAAATGTAAATTTGTATATAAACATGAATATATGTATGCAAAATAGTAATAAATACAAGTATATGAATGTAAAATAAATACGAGTCTACTATATTGGTACTTTCTGAATATGCATATAATTACAATATCGCATACTGTCACACTCCCACATCCCAGAGTTTACTATCCTTGTCCGGCATATCGTAGTGTACTGCATTGTAGCCATGTCCGGCCCTATGTAATACAGGCTACAACACTATATGTAGATGAAACATTGTTACAAGTTTCCTGTGTTACTGTACTTCGGTATATTGTTATAATTACCCTCTTTACTTTCGTACAATTTACCTTATGATGGTAAATAATGCAAAATCCGAATATAAAGTGTATTAAGTTATATTTTGGGTTACTTTTTAAACTTAAGTTTTAAATTCTATTTAGAAACTGAAGTGTGTAGAAGAGAAAGGTTAAAACTTTCAATTTTTTTACATTGAAATGTATGAGAAAAATCTGTCTCGTTTATTATTGCAGCAAATTCGTAGTTCCAATTATTGTAAGTATGTGGTATGAAGTTTTCGTTTTTATAGTGTGAAATATATTTATAATATAAGAGTTAATTTATCAATCCAACCTAACCTATACCATAACCAAAAACAAGCTTATTATAAGAAGAATACTTTGCACTTGTTATGTCAATATGATATTTATATTCCTTTCTCTTGAGCGGGAGGAGTACTTCATTTGTGGACGCGTACTTAATTTATCAGGTTTATGAGTAAAGGTTTTCTAATTATTATATTATCTCATCCAACTTATTCGTACCTGTCGAGAATAAACTGCTAGGGCCTCTTGTCTCTCAACTAACATCGTAATTGTTCCCCATGTGTCCTCTAACATGATTAGTCAGCAACCCGACCTATAGCTTTAGAATAGTATTTATCAAATTATACCTTCGATAAAATTTAGAAGAACTCACTCTATTTTGATTTGTAAAAAAATGAATTCTTACTAACCCTAAGGACCAAACTTAATTCCATGTTTTTCAGAAAGCACATGAGTGTCCTCATTAAAATATAGCTTGTAATTGATTTTTTAGCACTAATTAAGTTACCAGCATTAAATTATTTTGTCACAACCCTCTTGATTTTGAGTAATGAATGGTGCAAATTATAATTGATCTTTAATTTAAATTTGATTAGTCACATTTTTTTAATTTGTAAAATTTAGGAAAAATAAAACAAATGTTTATTATACAAAATACGGTTTGTGGTACTTTAAAAGACTACCAACAATGTAAAACTAGGAAAATTCAATTTGTTACGTACAGTAAAATTTTTTGTGGGAACATAGTACATAGGAATAATATGATAATGTCATGTCTTAATATTCCTAGGTGACTAGCACACAGCGATACAGATATTTTGTTCCTAAAGGTTTAGCAAAGTTTCTACCGCCAGTTCCTGGTTAATGTAATGTAATTTATGTCTCTCTATACGTTTTATAACTCTCACTAAGATAGCCCAGAGGGTTTTCAATGCAATTTGTAGTGAAACTCTACCTCTGCTACCTCAACATCATTATGGAAAATGTTACACAGTTATACCCTAGGGAGCCTATTTTGAATCGGTCGTCTCATGATACTGCGTTGTTGTGACTTAGGATTTTCCAATACATTAGTCCTTCTATTACAATAATTATCTATGTAAATTAATATTTTAATTCTGTCGTAAAACAAATTATACAGAATATCTAATTTAACTTATGACATTTGTACTACAACTGAATTATATTTAGTGGCTATTGATTAAATTCATGTATCGCTCAATTCGATCGTAAAAAATGAAAACATTAAAAAAGTATTATCCTGTGACATAAATAATACAGAGATAAAATCATAACAGATCTGTATATATTTTTGTAAGAGACAAATATTGCAGTGTTAGAAACTTTTATTGTAACTTATACTAATCTAGTGATATTCACCAAAATGAAACTCTTATTTAGTTTTTAATTTATTCATACACGTTTACAATTTTCTTAAAATATTGCTGCACAAAACAGTTGTATATAAATCCAAAGTACTTATCATACAACTAAATTGATTTTCCTATTATAGTTTTACGTAAACATTTTCTGTAAGTGATTGCAAATCCACATCTAAATCCTTTAGTTCAATCTAATTTATTTACAAATTACATTAATTTTAAATTAGAGAACCTATATTACACTTATTATAAGGAAGAATTCATTCATTTTACAATAAAAGAAAATCTTTAAACAATAAACTAACTACAAGCTCTTAAATTTTGGGAGGTTATTTAATAAGATTATTTTGTTTTAATTTAGAACAAATTTAAGCCACAAAACCATACCGTTACAAAGTTAGAATAACAGATTTGTTTGTTCGGAATATATTTTTACAATAAAAAATTTAAACAATAAGTCAACCCACAGTTACTTATATAGATATTGCAAGAGATAAACTATAAATAATTGTTAAAATCTGCATTACAGCCTGACCAGAGATTGAACAAGAATCGATGGAAACACTGCAACCCCTTGTCACTGTCAGGATTGACGACGTCAACCTGTCGAGATCTGACCTTAGATTCAGCGTCTCTTACCGTTTACGGGAAGTTCAAGGAATTGCTAATTTTTTTCACAATTTTATAATATAACCGAGTTGGAAAAAGCTTCAGAATATAAAAATGTTTATACCTAGATAAAATACGTTTATTACTGTCTTTTGTCTAAAAATATTATTTTACACTTCCTATATTCATAAATAGAGTAGTCACATAATGATTAGGTAGACATTACTCATATCAAATTTACGCAAGGTAATTAAATATTTACTAAATGCCTACATATGTTTTAGGTTGCTCATAACTATAATATTTTACACTTAGTTTTAATTAAATTTTATAATGAATTTGAGTTTCATTTAATTACATTAAGCCTTACCTCCTTTTATAATTCATAAGTACAAGTACCATTCCATGAATTTAATATGAAGCATTTTAACAAAAGGCTCTATCAGATGTCATTACTGTAACAATAATACGTATTAAAAAAGTCATATTAGACATAAAGACTGATGAGAAAAACTGTACAGAGCTTATAAGTTTCAATCTTTACTATGTACAATAAAAACATTTAAGCTATAGCTTTAGCTATTGCTTTAAGAGAATAAATAAGAGATACATGCATAATGGTTCCGTTTATTTATGATAAAATAATTGACGCTCAAATTGACTTGCTTAATATTCCAACATAGATATTAACTGAATATGCTGAATCATCTTCAGTATTGGGAATAGTCTCCAAACATGAATATCTGAGAAACGTCTCCACAGATTTAATGTATTTATCAATGTCGTTTAAGGTCCTCTTGCCTATGTAAAGTATGAGACAAAACTGCAAAACGCTTGTTTTTTACTTAAACGTACTAGATAAGGATGGTAAATGTTCTCAGATAGATCTATTCAGCTGTTGAAAATTGGCTAATTATGCAGCATTTAGCAGTATTTAATATACAGAAACAGCAATATTTTTACGTTATACATTTGTCGAATTCCTTTAGAATTAAAAAATTTTGAATTTTTCCGAATGTTGTCAATTTTTTTAAGGTGCAATAGAAACGTACTACTCTAATAGTGGTATTCATAATGTTATTACATATAACTAAAATCTCAAGGCTATTATAAGTTTTCTCGATTTTTAGGTTTTTTAAACAATGTTGGAAGATTTTTAATATTAATTTGCATATTAGTTGCAGTGACATTAATTAATTGTGTATAGTATCAAATACTTTACAATATCGCCTTATCTTTTCAATTTAAGTACAGCTTAAAAAGTATACATTAGTTATTTTTTTCTGATATCCCTCAAATTTTGTTTTTAGTTATCAGAAACTTTATAACATTGTTTGAAAAAAGTTTATGTTTAAAATATAGTAAGTTATTAGTGAGACAAAGCTGTATGGTTTGATTCAGATTTCATCGACTTGACTTACGTAATATAAATAACCTTGTATGTTTATGTTTAGGTTTTTTGGAGACAAACGACATCAGAAAAGTTTAAACTCTTTGACTGCTGTTCTGCTCCATTTCCAATACAAAGACATTTAATGAGATCACAAATGATAAGCTCTGTGGAGACGAAGAAATATAAAAAAATATGTGTTATTACAACTGGAAAACTAACAATGTACGTCATACAGTGTTTATTATTTTCTTTAATATAACAATAATAAATCATCACCACCATATCACTGACAAATAACTAGATTGCTAAAATATGTAACGTTCATAAGTGACCAACGTTTTTCTATTTTGTTGTAGTATTAACTGGGACAGGGCATCATTTATTAATCAATTAACTCAATCACTATTATTTATCCTATTGTTATAGTAACTATGTTTAAATGTATAATAAATGTTAAGTACTTATCTACTCGGTATAAACACTGCTCACTTTTTAAGGTTATTTTCCCTGACTTTGAATTATAGTCGTTGCATTAGTAGTGATAGAACATTTTATTACGAAGTGTGATAAACTGTTTATATCATGAGGTTTTTCATTTAAACATTTTAGTTTTCATACTAAATTTAGGTTACATATTTTGTGGAAAAAACTAAAAGCCACTTAAAAATAATCAGCCGTTTCATGCCGAAACATTTTAGATTTTGTTAACCTTTATGGTATCATAAAATTTCGTTATATTTTTGGGCCTGCAAACAGGACTTTGAGGCCTTACAGACCAATAATATACTCTTTGAAAGGAATATTTTTGTCGAATTGAAAATCTTTTAGCCAGCCATAACATTTTTAATATATTACCCGATAAATTATATTTATATCAAATTGTAATAATATTAATTTAAGTTTTAGTCGTATGCTAGCACTAGAATACACTAATAGTCAGTATAAAATCATGCCCCAGTTAATATGCCATTCACTCAAATGATGATACCTTAGAATATTGATGTCTTCTTGATAAATCATTGGGGCCTATCCTTCATAATACTGTTTGTTGTTATGTTGCAAATAACTGTCTTTTTATCGTAATAT
The DNA here is from genome assembly GCF_021130785.1 of Homalodisca vitripennis. Taxonomy (NCBI): domain Eukaryota; kingdom Metazoa; phylum Arthropoda; class Insecta; order Hemiptera; family Cicadellidae; genus Homalodisca; species Homalodisca vitripennis. The sequence goes on along the minus strand of NC_060209.1, from coordinate 48,539,971 downwards.
TATAGAAGTTATAATAAGTGAATTAATTTTTTTAGTTCAATTTCTAACAACATACAATGATAGGAAGAGTAAGAGTAGAAATGATACAGAAACACTCAATTTTAAGTGTTTTGTTGTAGGAAATGGGCATTACCTTCAAAGTTTACAACTACATCTTAGATCTTAGAATATAATGCTTTTGTCATGTGATCCTGCCACCTTAATTCTATAACATGCTTCATCATATATATTGGTTTCAGTTCCAGCAGTTGTCTGGTTTGTTGGTATATTAACGGAGCGTCCGCATTGTGAACCAGATGACAGAGTATGTTATCGATGTCTGGTAAATTATTCATCATATCACTACATTATGAGTTGAATTACTAGATATTTTTATCACTCAATTAATGTTTACAGAATCTGACAGTTGACTCAATACCTGTAGTGAATGCTTGTGCTTCTAAAGTACCAATTTTAGAGAATATATAGCTGTCTAAATGTGTACGTAAATATGAATCCTGGTTAGTTTACAACCATCCAACCAATTTCGGCCTGCTGTATGTTTATGCTACAATCAGCTGTCGATATCTGAGAGATCTTTTATACACTAAAGAAGTGTGTATTTGGTCGATACAGTGTTAGTTGATAGGGAAATCGGTCTATGTATCATTACGCCATAATTATCTTTTAACTGTTGTTAATAAAACTCATAGTGGAAAACCCACAATTTATTTATATAAAATCTTGTAATATCCTTAGTAATAAAATTTGTAATTTTTGCTTTGGAATTTAGCATTACTGACTACTAAAAATAACATTAAAAAAGGAAATTAAGCAATTTATTCTAATAGGTACATTTAGATATTATTTTAGATTATTGAATAGAAAATAAATTTGAATAATAAATTAATAAAAGTACCAAAAGAAGTATCTTAACATTATTATAAATAAAAATGTATTTATTTAATACAGTATTTATAATTTGTATAAAGTAATGATTTTCTAGTTGCTGAAATATAACTCAATAATGTTCACAAATTTTACCATTCGAATGAGTTTTTCTTAATAATGGAGTAAATCATCTAGTCTATGATGAAACAAACAACAATGTTGGATTCCTACTTACATTGCATAAATGTTTTATTTTTTAGATTTTTTATCGAACATGAAGATTTTTCCAAATTTTAGTAAAAAAATTTTTTATCTGATACCATTTTGTAAATGTAACATTTAGACAATTAATATTTATTTATGTATGCGAATGTCAATGTCAATACCCAAAACAGTTCTGCCGAGATTCATGAATTATTAATCTAATACTTTTCATGAGATAATATTTTTTTCAAAAAATACACATACAGACAGATAACTTCTAATCTAAGCTAGATATGACACATGTTATCGTGTATTATTTGTTAGATTTAACTGCTAAATGAATAACGTGGTAGAGTTTAATCAAATAGTTGCAAATAGACAACCTTTATTTATGCAAAGTAATCAATAGAATAATTATTCACAATACGTTGTAGGATTTTTAATATAAATTACAATACACTAAAACAATTCTACTTGAACTTCTTAATAATAAACGGATTCTGTAGCGTTCAAATATTTTTTCTCATTCTTTACTTTATAGTATAACGATGACCTTTTCAACTGGTTACATTAGCTATTAATTTGGAATTACGTTAGGATATGCCTTCCTAAAAATATTCCCATACTGAATTAAATAAAGTCACAACAATGCAAAATGTACATATACATGGATGTATTGTAAATTCATTTTGTAGTATATTTCAACCCATTCACAAGTTCATAAAATATAAAATATGTTATTGGATAAAATTTTAAGTTAAATTTTACGTCTTGCAAGAATAAAATACTAAATAAGGGATTTTTATTCCAAATATAACACACATAATTTAAAATATTTTGACAAATAGACTGTTGTTTGTAAATTTTTTCCAGCAAGAGCTCAGAGTTTCCAGCGAGTAACTTTGGAGAGCTCCCGGTCTAGCTCGTGTCTAGACGTGAGCATGTGATGAATGGTTCAGAGGCTGCCTAATGTTACTCAAACTCTTTTGCCTGTGGTACCAGAGTTACTCTAAGGTACATTACTCTCATGACTTGGCAACTATACAGCGTAGAGCTCTTGCATGCTACGTAAACCTAAGTAATTAAATGCCAGGTCGAGTTCGTAACCAGATGAGAGCATGTAATTGATCGTTCAAAGGTTAGCTAATTAATGTTTCTCTCAGCTTGAGGTACCAGAGTCTCCCTACAGTCCATTACTCCTATGGCTTTACAGCTGTACAGCGTAGAGCTCTTGCATGCTACGTAAACCTAAGTAATTAAATGCCAGGTCTAGCTCTTAACCAGACGAGAGCATGTAATTGATGGTTCAAAGGTTAGTTAATTAATGTTTCTCACAGCTTGTGGTACCAGAGTCGCCCTACAGCCTATTACTCCTATGGCTTTGCAACTATACAGTGTAGAGCTCTTGCATTCTACATAAACCTAAGTAACTATAGATATGATTAGTTACACTAACTTTTGGGAGTTAAATGTGTATTTTAATTTTTATAAAAGGGCATTAATAATAATATTTAATAGCCCAACAATCTCCTGTTTATAAATATTAACTAAACTCTTAAATTGAATTGTTTTACGAAGCGTATGGGCTTACTTTGATAAGAGACGACAAATAATCTTGGAAATGTACTAATATATATATATATATATATATATATATATATATATATATATATATATGTAGAGGTATCCAAGTGAGGCTTATCGATGGTTTACTATTTAGATATCATATATGCAAGTTAGTTTTTGTTTCAAGTAATTTAGTATATCGGTGAATACTATCATCTACAGTATCTATATATCGAAAAAAATTATTATTGGTTTTAAGCAAATAATTATATGTCTATGCACATGCGTTGGTCATTTAAAGAAAAACTAAATAGAAAACTCCTAAAGATCTAATCAACTCTAGATAACTTGGTTCTCAGGTTTACTTCACTTATTGTTAATCCAGTTTATATGAAGCATGTCAGCTCTGACTGGTCGTTAACAAATCGTTCATGAAACAGGTTTGAGCGAATTAATTCTAAATTTAATGGAATTATTTAGTTATATTATACTGGCTATTATTGTTTAAACACTGTAAACTGTTTATATCAACTTGATAATAAATTATAAATATTCATATTGCTTGGTTTCTCATATTAAAAAAAAAATGGTATACGTTATATAATATTATAGTGTGGGGAAGGTATAAATGAAATATCTGTTTAATTACTCATATATTATATCCTCATTCGTGTATATTTTTCTTTGCATGTTAATCTCGTCTTCACACGCGTATTCCTTCTGAAAAGAAGGAAATCGTGGGAATATTCGTAATAAATAACATTATAATCATTCTTGAGTTCGATGATAATCGCTGAAAAATATTCAGTCTTTAAAGTTATTGGTACCTATTTTATATTAAAGTTTAAAGAGCCATTTTTTGGGGATCTTAAGTCAGAGAGTGAAACAGTTTTTATTAGAAACCAAATTTTTTTTTCAGTACATCATAATAAAAATAAACGATTTCAATAACAATTAAACTCTTTTAGGTCAGGGCAGAAGAATATTAAAGTGGAAGTTTGGTGCTTTTTCGTAAACCCACTCATGATATATAAATATTAACAATAATATTTTATTGGAACACTAGAATTATTTAGTTTGAATCTGGCTTCTATGACTTAAACATTCGATAAGCTGGGTTCAGTATCTAATCATGGAATCAGATGATGGTTCCTCATAATCCTAACCAATTGAAATTAAATCTCCTGAAGTCACGTGACATAGCCTGATCGGCATTGCATCCTCTGTAGACCGGTCGTCCAGGTAGTGGGTGATACTAATATCACTCTCTTGCTCCAGGCGAGTTTGTGGTTGCTGTTGTTCAAGAAATGACCCGCTGGTAAGGTCTCTCTCTCTCTCTCTATCTCTCTCTCTCTCTCTCTCGCTCCCTCTACACGTTTTCTTTTGTGTTTATGCATTCCTTCCCATTGCCAGTAACTATTGTGAAGTGTTATTTGTGTCACCAACCAACTGCCCTTCCACCCATAGACCACGAATCGACAATATAGGAGCCCCAATGGAGGATGCGATTCCTTAGTCGTGCCGTGGTCCATGTGTGTAAGAAGAGGATATATTACGTTAGTGAGTGGCATAATCTTTAACTCTTTTCTGTAAATTGGTTATATTCTCAATCATTTGTCTCCCATGTAATTTCTCCAAAGAGGCGGGATCTAAAGCTTTCAATTTAATCTCAAAATCTCAACATTGTTCACATAGTGTAATGAATATTGGAGCTCTATGTCATTTTCAAATGGAAATTAATTTTGCGTTCATGACCTGATCGAGATTATACACACAAACACAATATTTAAAAGCCTATTTTGGTGAAAAGGGCATATCTATGGCAATTGTAATTTATTCCAATCTGACGTATTATTGTCAACATTGTGTAGAGAACCAATCTATCTAGAAACAATAAAGATGTATTTTATAGTCTTTTTATCTGTAAAAGGTAGAATATTAACCTTCTCTTTGATATCTACAATAAGCTAGTAATTAAGCAAAGCATATTAAATATTTTTAAAATTTACAGTTAAAAGTAAATTTTTACTAAAATCCACTATTTTATTTTATGGCTAACTTCCGAGCTCAACAGTGATTACAGAAAAGTTTGCAATAATAAGTGCTGTTACTTTAAGGCTTATATTCTGCCTTTAGTTCTATAATCTTAAGGAATTACTAAATCTGACCTAAGTTAATTAAACAAAATATGATATCATTTTATAGTTGTTTATAAAGCCAAAAATAGAGTTTTAAAAACTTGTGTGACGAAACCCGAGTGGATTTTCTAAATAAACAAGAGGCCTATATACAAATCAGAAATGAAATTACAATAAAATTGGTCCAGTAGTTTTTATATGATTTAGTGACAAACAGACGAGCAAAACGACAGACATCATTGATATAGTAGTAATGATTTTGACTTTGTAAATTATAAGGAATTTTTATATTTTATAAAAATAATTATGTTTAATACCGGGTTTTTTATTTTCTTATATTAGGCGTGGTCTTTAACTCAGATATTATATCAGAATGTATAGGAATATTATATAAGAAGTTAAAAAATCAACATTACATATTTTTAAATTGATTCAACTATCTAAAAGTTTTGGAATTACATAGAGCAAACTTCTAATGACAAGAATGATAAAGGTAATACTGAATTCCTTTCCTCTGAGGATAAAGTGTAACAGTGCAGATTATTAACTGAAGAAAAATCTGAAAACTAAGTTTTCCTGGAAAATAAACACATACACAAACACACCGCTGCATTTCTAATCAAGTGAGTACTTATGTAGGTTGTATATTCTACACCTTCTTTAAAACAACTTGATTTATTATTTATTAGTATAGGCATTTTACCCAATAAAAGCCCTAAAATGTTTTTTAAGCACTTTTAAGCTGTATAATAGCTGTATAAAGGCTAACATAACAATAAAATTCACACACACTATATCCACATTATACACACAGTTTACCACATACCTGTTTTATAAGAATCATCCAAATTTTTATTTTTTACAGCACTTTTCTACCCAGTCTCTTCATATTAAGCCCATACGTACTTACAATTATTAAGTAATTATATAATTATATTAAGTTTGCAATTATATTTGTATAACGCATTAATAAGCTCATTAATTACATGGATATAAGGATCCTTGGAACAAAAAAGTCATGCAGCATTTATAACCGGACTCCCCTGAAAGTAAACCGAGTTTTAAAATGGTCTAGGTATTAATCATAATGTAGTTAGTAAGTGCTTACTTCACTAACAATATTTCATTTAGATAATATTAAATTTTGTATTTAATTTATCATTTAATCTTCTTTAGAATTTAGTAAGTTTACACATTATTATAATGAAAATTTTCTTATTTCATATATAGTAGAACTGTTTGTCGTAAAATTAATGAAATTTTTTAGAAGACTACTTAAATTCCAATTAAATATTGTTTGTTACTATTCTCAGTGCTATATGAGTTCATTAGAGACTTACTATGTTTTAAACTCAAATATCTACGTATAATATATTATATGAATATCGCATTTGCAACTATTTACTGCTTCAACGAAATCAATGGTTTTGCATACCTGTATTACATAAATTAATACATTTGTTGTAGCAAAACAAAATGTTTTTCAACTCCCGTGACTTGAATATTGTCATACTTGCTAGAGAATCATTTAATATTGAAAAATTAAAATTAGAAAGATATGACATTAAAAGTAGCAATTTAATTTATATCAATGAAAGTAAAACTTACCTCTGTACGAATTTAGTTTCTCTAACTCCGTGTGTTATTTTCTGAGCGACAGCGAAGCATAAGACTCGTGGATCAGAAATGTTTCAATTCTCTCTATAAGTCTGTCTATAGTCTATATCCGTCCGCAACATATCTTGAAAAGGAATTAACCTATAAACATGAACTTTTCATACAGTATAATTATTTATGTAATAACAACACTGAGTTTTATACTAATAATTTATTGTTAGTAGGGATTTATTGTTAGGGGAGGGATTTAACTGAGCCTTAACAAATATGTTTCTATTATTTTATAAGTCCATTATGTGTAAAGAAACATGCTCAGCGAAGCTTGTTACACAGCGGCAGAAATTTTAATGAAAGAGTATATACAAGCTTTGAAAACAAATGACTAAATACATGTCATCTATAAAATCTATTTCGATGAATATTTATTAGAAACTGACTATAACTAACAAATAATTTGAAAAGAGTCTCAAAATGTTTGATATCTAAAGGAAAGGAGAAGAATTAAACACGAAATAAAAATTACATACTTATCTTAATTATAATAAAGATCCTCATAACATTTTAAATAGCAACACGAAAAATATGACAACCCCAATTAAAAGAAAACTAAAATATTAAATACATATTAGTAATAAAGATTACTGTCATTACTATTGTTTATATACTCAACATCTTTTTAAATGATACACTCGTGTATATTTTATTATTTATTATTTATTTAGAGGTTAATGTACACTAATGATGGTTGAATGGCGAAACACGTGCATGGCAATAAAACAATGAAAAGAAAAGTTTTAGCTAACTATTTATTATACAGATAATTAGGTATACATTTGGTGTTTCTAGAATACTTAAAGTGCTAAAATAAAATCAATGAAATATTTATCTTTAATACACCATACAAAATAGAATATTTAAACATAAAAAGGGAAATTCTTTTAACAAAATTTCTCTTTAAAATAAATGTAAAATCTTTTGCAATTAATGCGATGATGGGAGAACAGATGAATGAGGTAGAAAGAGTGCACTTAACTCATAGTTGTTGATATTGGTTTGTGCCTCGCTTCATCCGAGGGGGGCTTCCTGCTCGTCCAGGACTTCCAGGGCTGCAGTGGGACAATTTCATTTTAAATGTACTTGATAGCTATTAAGTATTTAATTATCTTTTACATTCACAATAAGCGTATATTTTTGGACTTTATCAAAATTTTGTTTCTGCATAATATATAAAATATGCATGATTATTATCAGTACTTTATTGAGTTTACACTATGAAATATTCCTAATTTCTTAAAAATTCACTAAACCTATTATACTCCAATCCATCTTTAATACTTTTATCTGAGAAATTTCTTTTAAAGTGATTATTTTTAATTTTGTACACATTGAATATCTCTTTTGCATTTTAATATATAGAATACATATAGAAAAAAATGTATATTTTTTCCCTTTCTCCATTGAGGTCAGTTTCTGGTTATTTTAGTCTACATAAATTACATCAAGTATTTAGTAATAAATATTAGAAAGCTTGCTATTTTATTTAAATCAGGTAAAATATTAAAGTTTTCTATGTATTTATATAAATTCTTTAAAGTATTACATTTTCAAAGCAAAATATTTTGTTTGTTTCTGTCAAAATTTCATATTTTTCTTCTATTTATAACAATATGAAACGGTTTGCAAGTTACTTTCTAAGGCAGTTCTTTTATCATCTATCGAAAAAATGCAAATTTTATGGTTTATGTAGCATAGAATTGATGTTTATAACTTCAAAGGCAAGTCAACTTATACAATTCTTATTTATCTCATTATGCTGAGGATCTGAGCTGGATATGCCGGCCTGTGTGTCCAGCCTGTGCTGTATCTTTATTTTTTATAGTAAGATATTAGTAGTAAACACGTCAGTTAAAAATTTTTTATATTAAATTGACATTGGTAGCACAAGTTAATATTATTAAATATCAATAAAATGTTTGTTATTGCTATTGTCAAATACTTATTTCTAAATATTTGTCAATACTCGTAAAGAGTGAAATTTGTAAGAAATTTGAAAAAGAATACATAATAATTTCCTATAAACTACTGTAGATTTCATATGAACCGTTTATCTAAATCAGCTACATAAAGTAATCCACTAAGGACAAAAACCCGAAATATATGTTAGAAATTTGAATTAGACAGTTGAAGCTTGTGAAGGTTTACTAAATTTTAATGACTCCAGCAAATAATAGCAGTAACTCACACAACAAAAACCAGCTCATTCATTCCCAGTGACAGTATGTAATCGTGACAAAGGGGATGTCAGACAGGTAATGACAATGTCACGGACAGGTTGACACCTGTATTGCGTCGAGTGTCAATACACAGTGGCAGTAACATGTGTTTCAAATCAGTTTTAAAAGTTTTCAGATTAATTTAAATCTCAGTTTTTTTATATATTTACTTTTTATAAAAACTAAGAATTATATAGTTGATAAACTTCATAGTTTAAACTCACTGTTTAAGTGTGTATGTCCCAGAATCTTTAAGGGGACCCGGCCGAACGGTTTTCTCCATATAACTCAATAGTAACATAAGGAACATTTTCTCAGTCATCTTTAAAGTTACATTGTTATAATTTTAACTATAGTTTCTATGCTTACTTACACACCTTTTAACATGGGCTTTTTTTTTAATTTCAATTTTAAGTGGAATTATACATTTTTTTGTATATTTTCAAATAAAATTCCAAACTAAAAATATATTGGCCATATTGAAAATTCCCTGTGTCTAAATGTGTATTGGAACCTAATAAACAAGTTCTGAAAGTTTCATAAGGATATCTCAAGTAGTTTCTGAGAAAATGTTCCTTATATGTTAAAAAATGCAAGTTTCGGTAAATCGGAAAAAAACTATAATAAACTTACATTTGTGATGTTAAGGACTTACTTCTAAAACATTCCAGCTTCATATTGCTGCTTATCATACTGGTCTTCTAATTTCTTAGTCCTGCAACCTCTTTCATCCTCCTAGCTTTCCTTTTATAGTCGGTTATAGCTTTATCAGCCACATAAACTCTCGCCGCATCCAAGGCCTTCATCGTTGAGATCATATGACAACCAGGTCTTATCTTCATACAGTCCAAAACTTGACACTTTGTTACTAGTCCTAGGTTGAATGAGGCTATGGCATCATAAACCCCAAGTTCCAATGTGTCAATACCTACAAAACTTTTTTTTGGAATACGGCTCCAGATCACGTTGTTTAGGCTCTCGTTTACGTTCTGCGTATTTCCGTGAGTACACTTTTTTAACAAATTCTCATCTGAGAGATCTCTAAAAATTGGTTTTAATTTCTGTCATAATTGCAGATGGTAAGCTATTTGTATGATCATATTTTTCATTTGTAATGAGGGATCTATTATATTTGCACAGGTTGTCTCTTCTTTTGGACATAGCCCATGCTAAGGCGTCTCATTAGTTGATAGTTTATGGAAAAAAATTGCCCATATGGCTTTCTTCATCTCTGTGACAGATGATACATTCTTTCTAATGGCCTGGCCATAATAGGATTGTAACACATTCAATAAACTGAGTCTGTTAGTCTATTTTTACCACCAATTGGTTTTCCGTCTGATAATTTTTGTTTGCCCAGTTTACTTTTCAGTTTTCGCAGTCCTGGACCCTATCCGCTTTTGAATGTGGCCTACACATTCAAGTTTGGTTAAATCTCTATACCATTGTATGGGTCTAATCTAACCACTGAACCAAAAGCTGCACTATCTCCATCGCCAAGAAATTTAGTGTATTGTATATTGTATTTTTCTTTGGAGCGGCCAAAAAGAGTTTGTACTCCTGCGACTTCCATTCCCCCACTGCTTCCACTGTAGTTAGCCTTACAGTTGACGTTGTGGCTGTTTTTATCTAAGCACAAGCAATGTTTTGACAAAATCGCAACGTCTAACACCTTACCCGTGTCAACAGAAGTGCAAGTGACAACGCCATTGAGTGACTGATGACCTCTCTTCTGCCACGTTCCATCAAATGCTGCGGTCAAATCGCGATTTTCATTTTCCAATTCTGCACTGTTTTTCCTCTACAGCTTCTGCTACGGCTAACTTCATGCTTTTTTCAGCTATTTCTTTCACTGCAGTTTTTATTATTTTTATAGTTTTACTATTTTTTACTGAAGGATTGGGTAAGTTCATGAACCCCACATAGCATACGCGCAGATGCAGGCCCTTTACCAATAGAGCGTAGGCCATAGGCTAACCTCAAGTTTTATTTCAAATGCCTGCTCTTGTTCCCCAGCAAAATCAACAGTACACTTATTTTAATTATAAAAAAAAAAAAGCTTCGTACTCACATCTGTTACACATAAGTGACATTTTAGAAGCGAGGAGCCAAATTGTCTACCAACTTTCCGTATACTCATAGATCCTTGAGTACAATGTTTACACAATGTATTTTCCAATAATGCTGAAGATAGCAATGATAGATCTACTACTTCATTTCCATAATCAGAACTGTCTTCAAATATAGTAAAATCAGAGTCTGACAGTTTAGTTTTTGATGCACTAATCTTAGGACTAGGCCTAGAACTACAACTTGGGGTTTCACTTACTTTTTGCTTTTTACCATTCTGAACATCATTACTGTCACTAAGCTGAATCAACTGCCTTTCGTTTACCAACAGGCCCTCTCTTTTTAAATACTTTATTAGAAAACCTCGGCATTTTCAATACAAACACTATTTACTAATCACAATTTCACTTCACAAAACTCAAGCAAACATAACCAACAACACTAAACAGTAACATAAACAAAACACAAGTCACAATAAAATGCATTTAGCAGAATGCAGCATCTGTAAAAGCTGCCACAGGCCATTACAATAATAAGCTTCAGATCACAATAGGTGTACTATAACAAAGACAATAAATTTACAATAACAAACTTCAAGCTGTAGCCTGCGAGTCAAAGGAAAATATACTAAAAGTTGCTTGTCGAGAATTTTTTAAAAAATTGTCATAAATAAACTAATAGAGGTATCATATAACATGTATATATTTTTGAAAATCAGAATTAACTGAAGATTAATAAAATAATATTATTAAAAAAAAACCGATTTTTTTATATTTTTTTGGACACTGTCCCCTTAAATTTAACACAGTACGCATCATGACATAAAAATAAAGCATTTTAATTTACATCAAACATTAATAAGCTTTAAAATTAGTTTTCAATACTATAAAAGCTTTATTTTGCATCTCAGTGTCTGGAAAGATGAAATTACACAAAAACTGGTTTTATTCTATGAACCTAAAAATAAAGAGTTCTTCATGGAGAGGAATTATCTACAGTGGCTGAATATGAATTGGAACCCCTACAAGAATCATATTTTTGCAAATTCCCAGGATCTTAGAAATATAAATTTGGATACATACGTTCTTTATGACTTACTATAAAATATAAGCATTTTCATGAAGATAGATCACCTACAGGGCTGAAATACGGTTACAAATAATAGAAGAACCCTATATTTTTTCAATTTATAGCTGTACTATAAATATGAAATTGGACACGCCTGTGCGTTATGCCAGAATGCTATAAAGGTAACTAATGGCAAATTGAAAAATGTTAGTCCTTAGTCTAGACAAATCGAGTGCGACAAAAACCCATTATACCTGTTTGATTAACATAAACCCGGATTAAATGAGTAGGTAATGCTATTTAATATTATATTGTAGAGGTATAATATTAATTCCATACACGAGTTTTATATTATTACGGAACTAGGAAAATGTTTGCTCAATATACACACAGAATTTTAATAATTTTAAAATAGCTGTAAACTGGAATTGATGAATATAAAATATTTTAGCGTACATAGATCTCTGAACTGCTGTCTGATGTTTATGAAACATACATTTTATTGTTACAACTAAAAGGCCTTTTTAAATATATAATTTGTAAATACAGATATTATGAGAATATTTATTCAGTTGAAATAAATTAGAGCTTAATCCTTACAGCTCTTGATTTATTTAAATTGTGTATCACAGAAATTGCAGGATTAAATTGAAACATGTCTGCGTCATCAAAATAAAACGACATTTGCAATGCGTTTCTTTGTTTATCCATGGAGTTTACTATGTTTAATTCAAATATTTTAATAACACATTGATTAAGTTATAATCGCTTTCGAACATTCATGTTTTCAACCATTTTCAAATTTGCCCTATAGTAAGTTTCTCTAGTCACAGTCTAAATCGTCAGGTTTTAGCAACTCTCAGTCAAAATGTATTGCGAAATATGTACTGTATTTTCTGATCTAAAAAAGACATTTAAGATATATAATATATTAGGTCTAGAGCTTATGTCTTCTTGCGAAGGTTATCCCTAGTAGGCTTGCCTAAAACTCAGCAACTCTTTACATGTAACATCGTCAAACTTGATCTTTGTTATAAATAAATAAAATTGTATTAACATAACAAGACTTTAAGTGAATTCATTCTCGAGATATCCTTCAAAGTCTAGGCAAATAGTTAGAACAAAGATAAACGAAGAAATTTACCAGCCCCCAGAATGACAGGTTTCCCTAAATCTGTATCTCAGCCAATAAAGATATAGAATTGAACATCCCTATATCATGCTATAGTCGTCTACAATTCAAGTATAACTAAAATGCAATAAGAGAGGTATTTAATAGTTTTGAGCATAAGTAATACTATTAAACAAAACTAATTCCATTGGCGTGTTCAATATCCATGATAATATATCACATGACAAGCTAACAGTATAATAAACACATATTAAATTATGGATATACAGTAGACTATACGATATAGTTGAATAATTTCACCAGCTGATTGATTGATTACATTGTTGATAATTATCTATCTATATATTTTTAGTTTGTTTGGTTTTTAATAAGGGCTTTCATGAAGCATTAAAACATACCTTGACATATAGTACTATACTATAAGCATTATAAGTAATATGTAATACATACTTGAGATCTCTTTATTAATAGATAGATCTCGCATTTTAGTACTTCAATCATGCCCTTTTATACAATTAAAAAATATATAAATCAAGTATACACATAAGGGCTTGACAAACACAATCAAGTTGCTTCCCTGAAACCACGTCAAAGCCAGCTTGGGCACAATGTACACAGCCAAGCCGCAGAACATTGGATAGACGTGTGATCATGTGCTACAGTGGGTCTCCCGTAATCTACTGCCTCTCTATTGCGTTGTATTTTTAGTACTTGTAATTCTGTTCATACAGAATAAAATTTTTCTATTATGTACTATATGAATAAATAATATACCTTCTAGGTTGTTGTTTTTTGTAATTTTTAAAATTATATGGCAATACACATTGAAAGATGCTTTATTACGTATTATATATGTAATATTTTATCATTGTGTTATAATAAATGTATGAACATAAATTTTAGGCGTTAATATTAAAAAGTACAGTTTCTTATATCGGGTTTTAAAATTAGCAAATAAAGAAAAAATTAATAAATTGTAACTAATAAAAATCGTGATTCCCAATAATTAAAAACTATTATGGTGGGTTACAAGCTATAAAAGTGTTAACTCCATTATGATATTTCTACCTTAGCAAATACTACGTGATCTTAATTATACTCACTTTATTTTTTAATTATTGCGTGCCACTTTGCTAGGCTTAATTTACTAGTCAGCGTATTTGATAATTTAATATAAATATGTTAATGCTATTTTGGAATCTGTTTCTTCCTTATATGTTACAATATGTATAACAGAGCACACATATAAATACATACCATGAAGTTGAGGTCAAGTGACAAAATATCACAGGTGGCCGTCTTTTCCTCGTTCCCACCTAACCGTTGTCTGGTGTTATTGTTTCGCGCCCCGATACCACAGAGAATCCAAAGATTTTCCTCAGTGCAACACTTTTGCTTGAGCTTAGTTGACATGTTCTTGTGCTATTAACTTCGATTAGGCTTACTTCACATAGTCTAGATCATTTTTGGTATCCCAGTTAAGTATGATACGCTTTTTTGAGCAGTAGTACATTGATACTCTCTCTTTATATTTGTAAATGTTTATGAATTTAGTTTTTACGTCTGATAAATAGGTTAGATTTCAATCCTCTAAACATTGAATTGAAACATATTACATGTTTAAACCTATTAAGAAAGCAAAAGTCAAAAATCCTATTATAATTTCAAACAATTCATCGGCAATAAAAATTTATAAACAAAGAAATGATTATAATAAGACAAATCTGTCTCCATTTGGAGCCATCTTTTGTATTTTATTATTCATAGTTGTCTTTGAATAATGGCACCATTTTAAATTAATATTTAACGTCAAGATATTGTAAGCCATTCAAACTCTCAAAAGGTAAATATGGATCTATCACATATAGCAAACCAATTGAATCTATTAAACGGAACATCACAACTGAATATGTAGAGCTATTAGGATAAAACGATTGACTGGCATGTCTATATCATAATTCTACACAAAATATTGATTTTCTGTGAGTTTCCGTTGTGTTTAATAAGTGCATGAGGCTTTTGCGTGCCCCATTATCTAATTAAATTGTGCCTATCTTTATTTCCATACGTGTGGAAGGTATATTTATCACTAAAGGATATGCAATACAAGCCCTTAATTCATACTGGCAAACATTTATGTAGAAAATCTCAAAAGAAATAACCTAAATAGGTTTTTTCATGGTTTAGATATATTGACTAGCTGATTGGGGATAGGTTATTTGTTACGAAGAATTTGCTTATTGGCTATTTACCCATAAGAACAAGTGCGTATTTCTGCATTTATAGTGCAATAACATGGACCGAGTTACCCTTGAAATGATGAACTTGAATAAGCAAAACGTTAATTGCCTTTTTATCTCTTAAAAGAATTATTTAAATAACATACTATATTATATAAGAATTACAGTTTTAATATTTTACTCATTTTTATAACTATAACATATTTTAAATATGCATATATTGAGTATATTATTTTCAGGTATCCATATGGTTCCGTTATTGGTGGCCGTGAAGCAATAGGAATACAGGTAAAAGGCTCGCAATTTTTTTAGATTGTATTTTGCTATAAAATACACAAAATGTGGTCTGGCCTACTTTTAGTAAATCTTATATACAAAGTATTAGAGATTATTGTTGAGAAAATATCAATCGGGATCCTTTTGTTAATTCTCCATCTTTTGTTTACTGTATATACCTCAGCCTCATCGATATTTGATCGTCCTTTATTTGAGTAAGATTTTAATAATTAGGAAACTGTTGACCACCGGAACAAGAATTAATACTACGACGACATAGCTGTTTATATAAAATTAGGACAAGATTACTAAAGTAAGTAAAAGATAGAACAATTTCTGTTTAATCATGAGCAAAGCTAGGATCTACAGTGTTGTTATTGAGCGTAAAATATAGTGTGTATACCTGATTCTGAAACTCGTCCCAGGGCACAGGACGGCACTTTGTTGTAGTTCCAGCGCAATCAGACCCACTGTCCAAGTTCAACAATAAATTACACCGATTGCAAACAGTTATTACAGTTTTTGGTTGTATATATCTGAGCTCATTCTTGTTTGTCAAATTTCTGTTCGAATTTATGTTTTATCAAAAATAATTGTTTCAAACACAAATTTTACTCGAATAATAGTGCTTTATGAGTGTTATAAAATACTATTTAATATTAATAATTCATTGGAAGATAAATAAATCTTTGTTACACAAAATCAGTTTTATTAAATGGTGTGTTTGTCATTATAAAAGTATAAAGTACTCTCATCATTAAACAAGTCGAGCATTAACGTAAACTGCAGTTACATAAAAGTAGATCCATCAACCCATATAGAAAAGTTGCTTTGTTTACAATAAATGTAATTTTAATACAAACACAATCCGGTTTTATGTTTTCACAATTATAATAAAAATACATTATATATTAGTTTTAATACTCAGTTTGACGGAATATAGTTATTTAGTCTCCAATACATTGTTAATAAATTTACAACTAAAGAAATGTTTGGACTGATTACTGGGAATATTATAAAATCGATGTATTCACTCCATAATATTAATAAAGCTAATAGTTAAATCTCTGTTTCTCTCACCGAGCAAATATGATTACGAGGAACAGTGGTTTCATATATCTTTTGAAACAGCCTTGCCTTATATTTTTATATTTATATAATTTCGGAAAGATGGAGGTTACAAAATTCGAACAGTAGTTGTTTGATTTGTATTTATGTCCTCCGATCTATTAGAAACTATTGAACAGGTATTTATAAATATTATTTAAAGAAATTTTAACTGCCCCATTGTGGACATATATATTTATTTTGGTGAAGTAGCTAACTAGTAGATCTCTTTGGAACTTTTACGTTTGCAACTACATGAAAAAGCCCGAAAAAGCACTTTTCAGAAATACCATTTCCTTCCAATTACTTAAATCTTACTTATAAAGTCGAGAAAACATAATATTTTATGCTTGGCTTCAGAATAACGTCTCAATTAGAGGGAATTTTTTTTAATCCGTCCTAATACAAAGTTACTAATGTTTTACAGAAATCGCTCCTGAGGAGTGATTTTAATTATATCATGGATCAAAGAGACGGAATAAAATGCTGAGATTTAAAGTATTTCAACAAACATAACTTATTTCACAGAAACTAGGTAACGTATTTTTGGTCATATTAAAGCTTTGAGTGAGCTCCCTGTTAAAGGCAATGTGGAATTCATTATAGAGGTAAACATATAGGTCTCTTCATATATTAGAACATCACTCCAGGGTAAGCCATTACTCTTTAAAACTCCCCTTATTAAGAAAAACCTATAATACTTATATTTTTAAATACAAGTTTAACTGGCATTAAAATCCTGATAACAATTTTAAACTTCCTTTGTTGTTTCAGCTGAAGTATTTAAAATAGAGAAATATTTCTGTATTATATTAATTTTATAAAATATTAAGTAAACAAGTAAACAGCTAAAGAAAACCTTGACAACAATGTATCTTATAATATAATACAACACCTGTCTAGTATTTTAAACGTGACGTCTAAATGACAAAAAACCTCAAATCATACACAATATTTATAACAAAAAGAACGGAATTAAACAAGCAATTTTTACTCAGTGTTGTACTCGTATCTGTAACGCCTATGACACATGGAAGGTAAACGGAACGGGCCTGTCTCGATTTTAGCAAACGATTGAATTATATAAAGTAGGGGTTCTCAAACACTCCAATGGTAGTTATGACATCGACCACATAAGCCTAAAAAGTAAGGTTCCCTTCATAATGATGTTCCCCGTACCCTAATATATTATGAGGCAATGGCCATATTCTGGTTAGAGATCATCCTCATAGTAATAGGTTTTTCTAACTCTCAAAATTCCACAAATAGATACTAGCCATCCTTGAAATCAATCCTACGAACAGTGAGGTTTGGTGTACGATCGGTCAAATCACACAAATGGACATTAAAATTCATCATCTTGTACAGGTATAAAATAATTTTCCATTACATTTTCAGATTATAACTCAATTTGTCCTTAAACATCCCCTCAACGAGGATGTTTGTGAACGCTCAACTTATTACCTTAGGTTAATATGCAGTTTCATTGAGGGCAATCTTGTATATTAAAAAGTTAAAACATAAGGCCTATTAATCAAATTGTTATTTTTATATATCCCACACAACTCAGGCTTATAGAGCAAATTAACATAAATTAAGTCAGAACCTGAGTATTAATAAAAAATAAAAAATGTCAAAGATATACCTTAAACCTTCCATAAAATGTCCAATTGACAGTTCAAATTCACCACGCTCTCCTAAATTCCGTAGACCGACACGGATTGATCATTGAACCTATTTTTTCATACAGAATAAAACGATATGCAAAATTTCAAGTCTATAGCTCAAATCAGATATCATGTGAACTCCCAATTCTCCTTGACTAATAAGAGCTTGTATAATATGGGCTTTATCAACAACATAGAAGGATTTAGATTAAATTCATGTTATTTAAAACATTGTGCTTTGTTAGCCCACTTACTATATCTAAGACCTCTCATAAATTATTGTTGAAATGTTTTAGCATACATGAAAAATACTCAAAAAATTATAGTTAATTGTAACAATTGTATTATAAACTACATTTTAATTCAAATTAAACGAACTATTAGTTTTTATCTGTATACAAATGTATACCCTGAACGATTAAATTTATCATCACAAAACTGAAACTTTGATATAATCTACGGCCCTAATGCTTCATTACCTATTATTATACACATTTGGCAAGGCTTAATATTTAAATAATTGTTTTTAAGAACATAAGAACAGTTTCTTATACTATTGTTCAATGTTCATAACATCCCTTTAAAATTATAAAAAGTTACCTGGAGAAACATGGACTTAATATTTTTTTATATTTATTTCTATCTCATATTTCACTTTATCTTATAACATGCATTATATTCTTGTTCTACGTAATAAAGTGGGCGATTATATCGCTATCTACATATTTTTGGTTACTGTTAACCTCTTCACTAACACATCCACGATGTGTAGTAAGCATCAGTACGAAGATAAATATAAACGAAGTCTCATACAGACAGACCTGCAATAAGTTATCTGTGAATGCTCGGAAAATATCGCTATCGAACAGTGATTATCATCGTATAAGCTAATTATACGATAATTTGTTGAGAAATATAATAAATTTTGAAATATTTTTGCTATTCAAGAGTTTCGGTTAAACAAAAAAATAACATATTGTAACTAATTACAAATGTCTGTACATTCAGGGCTCGTGCTGTGGAAGAAGCGTAAGAAAACAAATCAGCTGTTTATATTCTCACCTGGAACACCTTAACGGCTTTTTAATGATGTTACTTTACACCTGATTGCTCTTCTGATTTTTAGGGAAGTGTATGGATGAGTAAGATTCAATACATTTTCATAGAATATTATACGTATATTAAAAATGGACATACAGTAAATATATTCTTTTGATGCACATGGTACATTACACTTTTCTAAATTTAATAAAATACATACAAAACGTGTGACGAAGAGCTTACTTGTATTCAAACAAAATCATTAATGTAGAACATTATTATTTTTTTATTCTAAATTGTAATACTATTGGATCTCAATAAGTTATTTTTTGAATACATTTATGAATGCAGCTCCACATTTAAAGACTAATATACACGAATTAACATACAAGATATGTATCCACAAATCCACCGATTTAAAAAGTATATAGCAGTATATTCTAGTTTTTAGAGAGGTTAAGATACATGAATTCAGTAAAATATATGTTTAATATTCTCTCACAAAACGTTGCACTAAAGGGTGATGTTAATTAGTGTTCCCGCATCGTAGCAAGTATAAACATAACGTTTGCGTCGTTAGTGCATCAATTAGCTTATACAAGTTCACTCAATTACAATACAAGACTACGTGTTGACTGCTTTATGTCTTTTATTTACATCGTATTTATTAGTTTTAACGTTCCAAATGCATAAATGTTTGGGTACTTGGGAAGTTATTGGCCTGAGTGGTGAATGACGAGATTCGCCACATTATGATATTTATATTATCCTCTTGACTAAAGAATTTAAGGTTTCCAGAGGTGTGAATGAAAAAAAAATTATAATACATTAAAAGTGGCATTACTTTTCTCGTGCGTTTTTATTATTCACTGTTACGGAGTTAAGTAATCTTACTCTGATCGTGAGTCAACATTGCATTGGTTGCTGTTGATTCTAGCATTTATGGCATATATGTATACTTAAAATTACAACAATGCTTCAATTTAGAGAATTTGATACCAATAAAAAAACTGATTAGTGTATCAGACTGACACAATTGTTCTTTACTAAACTGAAGACGGCATGCGAAAATATCCTTCCAGGGGAAACTATGTCTAAAAGATCAAATTCCAGCTGACCTTTACAAATGCCTCCAGCTGTTATTGCAAAATAGTGAACTAAACGTGACGATATTAAAAAATATTGTAAATTCCCCTAATTATAACTTCATAGCATCTTGCAAGAAAAGTACCTCCACGTGTAATATTATAAAATATATTATTTGTCATTTTCTTTCTCTAACGCCCTAAATTGTCTTGTTCAGGAATAATATTACAATGGAATTAATCTCAAGGGTGTGAATACAAATTATTTTGAAAAAATTACAAAAAGATTTAACCAAACTTTTTACAAAGACACTAATATAATAAAAAAAACAAACTTAAGTTTAATAAATAAATTAAATTAACGTAAACATAACTTAATAATTTCGCATATACATAGATACTTCCATATTTCGTAATAACTTCCGATCAAATGAAAATAGCTTTACTGGAATTACTAATACGACATGATTGCACAAAGAACTCATGCTCTAAAAAGTCTAAAAAAACACGATAAAAAATTTAAAAGAATAATTTAAGAGCCTAATATACTAACTGCAGACGTAATTCACAGGCATTCACGTAAATTACATTCTAAATTTATATAAAAGTATTTGAGTTAACGTGTCTTGGTCGCGTAATGGTTTCATGGTCAGTGAATGCTTCTGCACGGAAAGGTGGTTGATGCTTTAGCTAAGCTTTTCTGCCCACATAACTCTTAGATCAGCTATCTGAGACAGATAACGCTGTAAACCATGGATGCCAGTAAGTACAGTACACAAATATAACTACAAATTGACATTTAAATTTCAGTTATTAAAAACACTATTAATTATAATTTTCATAACCCAAAACTGTACTTTATTGAGGATATTGTGCAGAATACATTTATAACCTCGAAATGTTTATTTGCTACTCCGGCTATCAATCTCACTAGTACCAAAAAAATTTAATAAATAATATTACAATAATAAGAAACTTTATTTATTTACCTAATATGTATTTTCTTGTACGACGCAAAATCAACTAATATGCAAGCTATTGAAGTATGTATATCATTTTATAAAGATATTATAAAGACTTTATAATAAGGGTATTGTAAGGATTACTACGGTTTTCAGTGAAGTAAAATGTATTTAGGATTAACGTGTAGCTTCTTTTGTTAGATTTATTTAAAAATCTACATGTAATATATATTTTTATGCGTAAAGTTCAAAGGGCGGAAAAGTGGTTAACTGTGTTTCTTATAGAAATCTTAGATTCTTGTTGTAGATAGATTAGCCTATAAGAACAATTTAAATTTTTAGATGTAATTTGTATCGACATATTGTGTTCTAGGCAGCAGAAAACTGCTGCCCTGAAAAGGAGGTAGTGTTGAAAATGTTTTCGTCACATAAATATTCCTATTCTGCTTGTTAAAATGCATGGAAGATAAGAGGCTTGAATAATGTAATAATCTGATATGGATTTCTCGTTAGACACCTTTTGTTTAAGTTAAATTGTATAAATCTTGTTCACATGATCATGTATAGTATGTAAATTTAGTATTGATATATTCCTTATCAAACTTATGAATTTTTAAAACTACCTAAGTTTTAGCGATACCTGTCACTCGAGGGGCCGTAAAGTTAATTTACTTGCGTATAACTATCGGCACTATATGTATATATATATATATATATATATATATATATATATATATATATATATATATATATAATATATATATATATATTGTATATATGTATATATATATTGTATATATATATATATATATATATATATATATATATATTGTATATATGTATATATATATATATATATATATATATATATATATATATATAAAAAACTTAAAAATAAACTTAAAATTATCCATAACGCTTCATTTATATGTAGGAAACGTTCATGTAGACTTTTACTTGTCTAAGTCAAAGTTTAACGATATTGCTAGTAATCCATGAGAATAGCGTGGACATCATTGTACCCTCAGTGAGATTATACTGAGATTATACACACTGAGATTTTAACTCCGAAATATTGGACCATTTCTTTTTTGTTCGATATAAGTAGTTTCTGTCTACAAAACGTCATAAGAATGAAATGAGCTATAGACTTTTCACGACATCTAATGTGGCGTTCTTTCAGCTTGTTTATTTGGCAGTAGTAAGTATTTGAATATGAGTAGGTCGAATTTTTAAAAGGTTTTAAATTTATTAACAGGTTTGTGAATTGTGTTGATATCGACAAGTTTGGAATAAATTAAAATGACTTTTCATACATTTCACAACTAATAAACCCGGGGATGAAAGGTCGGGGCTGAAAATAGAAAATATAATATACTTTTTTAATAATGATTGATGCAATGTCACCAACAGTGTTCTAGCTTCATGCTAAGTTTATGGGGACACCACCTCCATCTTGCTCAGGGCTTCCAGGCCCCTAGCTCTGTCCATGGATGGACAGTCCACTTACGAAATTCTCTCTTTTTACTAACAACATTCATTGTCATCGGGGAAGAATACATGTTTGGAGGGAATCCATCCATCTATCATAAACGAGATAAAGTAAAAAGCAGCAGTACTATTGCAAACACGTTCAAAATGGGCATCGAGATCCCCATACCAAGACGGCACCACTACAGCCAAAAAGTTATAAAATGATGGTTCAATACACACCCACCTTGGTATAGAAAACTAAACCACTTAAACTACTTATAATGCGGCGAGCAGCAGGACGAGACTCATGCTACAACCGAGTGGACAAAGGAGCTTTGTTGAGGTACCATTACCGGAGCATGTCGTGCTCACAACGACGCCGACAGTAAAACTGAATACTCAGGTGGAAAAGGCAAGCTTAGGGAAGACTGATAGACATATAGACGGTACAATCCACTAATGAGAATTGAACATTAAATTTTACGATAGGTCCAAAGTTCTGAATAAACTCACCTTTTATACTGAAATTCATAATACTAAAATTAAAGCCTTATTCTGAATACTCTAACTGAACATTTATATAAATACTGTACAGTTTATTAATATAAAACAAATACTCCAATAATATAGGTTTTTATTATTATTAAAAACCAATATTATTGGAGTCATAGTTTTATATTAATAAATAATTTTCAATAAGAAGAGAGCTTCAAGAATGTACTGTACTGTTAGTTTTAAGTAGTATATTTGCAAGGGGGTCGATTTTTTATTTTCTGGTACAATTAGAGTTAGCCTCATCTATCTTACAAAGGTCATATCTAAAAAAAAGCGGTTTAATAATTATATTTCGTAATAAAAGATGAATATTTTGTAGTTAAACTTGCGTTGTTATGTGTGTGCGTAGTAATATATCAAATGTGCATTATCATTTATGTTTATCATACTGGATACCACAATCATAGAGTCTGGTTTTGGTGGCAAAGCTAATTTGCAAACCCACGCTTTAAATTTAATCCCATATTAATCTCGAAACCATCATTAGCGCATTCTGATAGCATTAGTGTCCAGCCTACCACTGTATTAGCAAATATCCCTTTAATACATACTGCTGTATTAAACAGCATTATTGTGTGTATCAACGTTACTACCGTCGCTGTTGGCTTCAAACTCAAATAAAACATTGCTTTATTCCACTTAATTATTCCGTTAATTAAGGTAGCTGTAATGATGCTTAGGCCTAAAAAATACTAAAAATAAATAAATAAATAAATATATATATATATATATATATATATATATATTTATTTACTTATTTATGTATCGTTAATTATCAAATGTGGTGTAATGGTCTTCGCTGAACCTCCATGCAAATTTCCAAGTCCATTGTCACTGTACACGTAATGTCTCATAATTTTAAGTAAAAGAACATGGAAATATTAAGAATACGTAAATCTAAAAGAATTGTATCTCCAAAAAAGTTAATCAAGAAAAACACACAACAGAGAAAATTAGGAATCAAAATATCACTATTTTTATAATTTATATTAAATACGCTATTAAATATAGATTTAAAACAGTACTCACTGTACTCAGCTGGGGCTCGAACAGATCTCCCACTATCTTGGTCACTAAGTAACTTTAACAGCACAGAGCCTTAAATTGTTTTAATTTCATTATTTCTTATTTGGGTATTTCCGTTAAGTATAAAAACGAAGAACCGAGGTAGCAGAAAAACGAGTCAATTGTTACCTTTTATTGCAAATTTAAAAAAAGACATTTTAACCAAATGCTATAATTATTAACAAGCCCGCACGTCACTCTGGTATGCATGTAGCGGATTTAGTTTATGATTATGATTAAATTATTTAAGATAATGTTGATTATTTTTATGTTTACGCATGTTCCTGATTACTTATCTTTTCTTGCCTGTTTATAACTTAGTTGTTACTTATTTCTTATCATACACCACACAATTATTACTATTGCTCCTTTTTATATTTAACTATTTATTATTGACTTTGTTTTTTTACCCTTTTGTTGATTATTTGTTAACTTACTTATATTTATTACTTATTCGCGGTTTTGTTAATTATTTATTTTTAGAACTGTTTGTTATTTAATTATATGTGTAAATATTATTAGTGCTTTTAATCGTGAATACTATTTTTAACTTGTTTATGTTGTCTACTAGTGTAATTTCGTTGGAAGAATAATAAATAAATAAAAATTTAGTGGACACGAATACATTGTGTTGCTGTTCCACCTACCTGTAAGTGGAGCGCTTATATAAAAAGTTATACTTCCTTACTAATAATGAATAGGTACTGTAAAACATGCAATATAACTGAATGTAAATATCCTTTTTTGTGTTTTGCATATGAATAAAATCATTTTACTTATTATATATTACAAGTTTAATGTAATATTAGTCTACAAATATAGTAAAAATTTATATTAAAGAGATTTTCAAAAGAGTACTTAAAAACACCTACACGTACGACTCACCTTTAAGGAATAATGTGAGATTTATCACAAGTAACACATTGCTGTTATATATCAAATTGAGGAACTTATATTGCTTACATATATTAAAGATGTTTCGCATTGTAGACGTGATTTAACACGTGCTTGGAACGGTACAGGAGACAGTAAGTTGGATTACATGTGTGGGAATGCCACAATGCTACATCCTCTATATTACGCCTATTTATGATGAAATATGAGGTGGGATGGAACTATCCATGTTTACTTTTTTTTATAATGTAATGTACTTATACAATGTACTTATAATATATGTACTTATACCGCAGCTACACTGAGATTTTAATCAACAATCATCTGCATTTGTCAAACTATTGTGCATTTCATTTTCTCATTTCATTAGTACATTGCCAATAATTTTATTTATTCCTAGTTAAGTTATTTAGTTTTGTTATTGAATAATACACATCGCATTTGTAATAAAATATAGCTTCTGAGACAGCGATAACCTTTACCCTTTTCCGGTCTTATCTGAGATAACCTTTGACATTTCCGCATTTCTAAGATAAGCACGTGCTAGATAACCTTGACCCCAATTAAAAAACAATTTACCTATATTTAAATAACAATTAGATAAGTCTTATCTGACCCCAAGGTCGCAACTATTGTTTACATTTTGTTATCGACACGCATCGGTTCGTATCGCAAATTCTTGACCTCAGGGTCACGGACGTTGATAATACAGAATGCCTGCTTGAAACTAATAATCTCGCGATACATTAAATTAATCCGTTCTCTATTTACCCTTGTTTACATTTTTTCTTGACCTCGGGTCGCGATATCTTTGCTCGACCGCCACGATAATACGGAGCGTTTGCAACTGATACTTTCTAAATTAATTACTTTAATTTTCGCTGAGTATAAGTGGAAAATTTCAGAATGATTAATTTTTATAGTGAATTTATTTGAATTTGCTCTGGCTTACTTTTGCAAACACGTGGAAACCTTTAACCGCTAGGTCAGTTTGAAATGTGTATATAAGCTCTACTTTCCTGAGGTGATTAAGTTCAATTTTCAACTTCCACAAGTCTTCGTCTTCTCTAAACAAGTAAGTACTCTTTCAGTGTAGTTGAAAACTTAAATCACTCACTACACTTATAAGCTCTATCACTCTTTTAAGGGGGTTCGGTAGGTTAAAAATTAAAAAAATTATAATAATTTTTTTTTAATTTATTTTTTCTGTGTTGTTTTTCTGAACATTTTGACATAAAAATTATTTAATTCTGGACAATGGGAAGTATTTAAAAAAAATATACAACATATTGTCTGCACAGCTGCAATTTTTACCAGAATTGTATCTATGGTAACGACAATATATTATTTATTTGTGTTATAATAACTAGCATCCAGAAACAGTTGTTTTTCTTTCAATGGTTGGCTAACCTGAAGTATTGTGCCAATTAAACAGCAGACAAGAGAAGTAAGAAAACATTGTTTGTTTACATTCATGAGTTTATTCTTTTGTACCGTTATTATAGTACATATATTTTAAATTTATATGGAGCAAATACTTTATAAATTAAAACAACTTTTCGGAAATACTTCCCAAAAGTTTACAAAGTTTACAAACTTTTGATTCAATTTTCTTCAAATATCACTCAATCGTCAAATCTAATTAAGAGTCTGATTTAAAAGGTATTAAAATTAAAATTATACTAAAAAATGTATATTCTCCAAAAATGGTTTAAATTAACAAAACAAAATAAAAAGTTCTCTTCTCAAAATTAATATAACACAAAACTTGATATTTACTTTATGACCAAATTTAATTCACAATACTTCAAAAAAAATTGAATTTAATTTTCAGACTCTGAAAGATGGGAAACTTTAGAAATTTTAATTTACAGTATTATAAAATAAAAGATATTAACTATACGCTGGTACGGGACTTACTACTTTGAAGATTACGGAGGCAGATCGGAAAATAAAACGCACTAAAAAATTTAAATACTTGAAATTAAATTTACCCGCGATAAATAATTACTCTAAATCCCAACTATTGGGTTAGAGAAAGAAAAAATTCAGCATCTAACTCGACCGGTACACCTTCTCTTTCGAATCGCCAAGACTGGACTGACTGCTTCTCTCTCTCTCCAGGCTTGCCGGGTCGGAACGTAGACCGATCAGCTGATTACCGGTCCAACTAAACAAACCAATGTCCACGCACCGCGTCTAGTTAACAGGAGCCTACTTCCTACCGCGATTCAGCATAAAGAATTAGAACTATGGTACATATTTTCCCTAGCCGAAGCTGCAATCACGGTAGGAACCTAAACCTTTAAAAACTCATCCCGGACTAAGTACAATAATATCCTCCACATGCACACTTTTTAAATAACAATTCTTTTGTACTTATCACTACGTGGAGGCTGTGATGTGTAGTCCGAGGGGTGATGTAGTAGGAGTGTCCGTCGTCCAGTGTGGCTCCCCAGGTAGCCATCGCAGAGGGATGTGTGGTAGGTGAGGAGTCGAGGCAGGTAGCTTCTCCAATGATTGTGCGGCCGGTGCAGTGCGGGCGGCCTCGTTGATCTCGTGGTTGGCTGGCTCTGGTTCGCTAATAGCACTGCTACCTGCTCCTCAATCTAATAACAATTTCAGCCAGCGAGGCATTGAGCTCTTGGTGGACATTCCTTTTACAAAAATATTCCCTCCGTATAACTTGTATGGCTGTCAGTTCTTTCACGGTGTTCTTATTGTACGCCTACGCCAATGTCACGAATGTAAACCATTACCAGATGTTGTTAATTACAATACAAATCAATTTACAGGGATTACAATGCACAGTAATCAATTGTTTACACACAATAAACCTCATATAGTGATATAAAAACAATATTACCTGTCCTTCTCTATTGGAAGGAATAGGGGACAACAACACCACAACATTACCAAAATTACCCTGTCCTTCTACATTTGAAGGAACAGGGGAAGAAATATATCTCATGATATATCACAATACCTCTGTGTATTAATTTCATACACCATTAATGCCATTCATTGTCCCTGAAAATTACATGGTTTACAACAAAACACTCCTATCACACACTTACACTGGCATTTTATATTATGACTTCTATCTTAGCCATACAATTGCTGAAAATAAAAACGTCGTCACATCACCCTTTCATATTCCAATATTTATTTGTATTATTATAATAAACTACTGGACTCTCATACTTAACTTGTTTTGTGTTTTGGGCCAAATTAATACATAAATTATATAATCAATTCTTGAAGTTAATTTAGAAATAAATTATATTGCCAATTTTATTGTTTTAGACCCATTTAAATTCCTTTTCGACAATTATAATTGTCCTGAAAATAAAAACATACTGACCTTTGCCCCGGGCTAATGTTTAATTGAGTTCTCAAACTTTCAACTTTTAGTACTTTAACTTTAATTGTGAAACATGCACTTTCTTTTAATGATCTTTCATCTTGATATCCTGAACTATAAAGGTCACTTCTGTTTAATTTATATATAATCCTGTAGGGTCCACAAAACCGGTTTGCCATTTTTGCCTGAAATTTTTCCGCTTTGTTACTCAGCCAGTGTGTCTTCACGTATACAAGGCTTCCAACTTTGAATGGGTGTTCACAATCCTTATCACTATAGCCTGCCCTCTTCCTGTTAGCCGAAATGGACTTTTTTAAGTTTAACACAGTTCTTTGAAACCTATCCAAATTATTCGGCTTTGACACATCACAGTCCAATAAATCATTAATGTTCCATCTGTTGGTCAATTCCAAGTTAGGCCTATTTCCGAACATAATTTCGTATGGTGAATTTTTGGTAGCTTCCGAGGTCGCACAATTTATCGCTAATTGTAATTCAGTTAATTTGGGTGTCCCACTTAGTTTGATCCGAATTAAAGTAAATTTTTAACATCTGTTTTACTGTCCTCAACTGACGTTCACTTTTGTTTCCCTGTGGTACAAATGGAGTTACAAATTGATGATTGATTCCCCGGGCGAATAAATAGTTCTTTAGTTCGACACTTCTAAAACACTGTGCATTGTCCGACACTATATTTTTGCAATATGCAAAATTTTTAAAAATTTCACTTTCTAATACTTTTATTATTGATTTACTTTTCGCGTCTTTTATCGCGCTTAAAAAATACCATTTTTGAATGGTCGTCAAGTACAATCAGGATATTATTATTTCCACTACTGGACCTGGTTAAAGGGCCAAAAATGTCTATGTACAATTTGTCCATGGGCCTATCTGATACACCAGAAATCAGTTTGCCATGAAAAACCTTACCGGTTTTCGCTAACGCACAAGCTTCGCACATTTTTACCTTGTCTTTTATCAGCCCGGCAAGATCCGAATGGTAAAATAAATCGCATATCTTTCTGGTAGTTTTTAATATTCCATAGTGGCCCCCGATTTCCGACTCATGGTAATACTTAAACACCATATCTACTAAATGTTCTGGTAGACATATCTTTGGCTTACTAGTAGGCTTACTTCTATACATCACAACTCCCTTACACAAGAAATATTTTTCAGAGTTAGTACCACCTTTTATACTATTATATATTTTTCGTATTATATTGTCCTGGGTTTGGTGAACCTTAAATTCCGTATAAGCTAGTGGAAAATTACCTACACTATTTACAAATACACTATTTACATTTTCTTCCTTAATTGCTACTCTTATGCTATTGTCCGTTACACTATCATTTTATATACCGTACTGGTATTCTTCAATTTCCTCCACACTTTGCATCTTATCTCTACGTTCAAATAGATAAATAGTCTGCCACCCCATTGTCTTTTGATTTTACGTGTTTAATTTTAAATGGTAGGCTCAAAATTGTAGCTGCCCACCTACCTAATTTTCCTATTTCCTAAAATTACCTAGTACCCACGCTAGTGCACTATTGTCCGTTATTAGCGTAAAAGGCCTTACTTCTAAGTAGCTGCGAAATTTTTTTATCGCGCATACCACTGCAAGTGCTTCCTTTTGGTACACAGTCAAATTTATTTGTTCGGATTCATTAAATTTTTTGGAATAATAAGCCACTGGTTTATTCTCACCTTCTATTTCCTGCATTAAACAACTTCCTGCTGCCTTGTCACTCGCATCCGTACATAGGATAAATGGCTTATTTATAATCTGGTATTATTAATACCGGTGGTGTACTTACACTTTCTTTAAGCTGTTGAAGCTCTCCTGGGCACTCCTGAGTCCACTCAAATTTCCTATTCTTTTTTCTCAATTCATTTAGACATGCTGCCTTGTCTGCATAGTTTGGGATGAACTTTGCAAAATAGCTCACTGCTCCGATAAATCTACTTACACCTTTTTGCGTCCTTTGGCTCTCTCGCATCTCTAATGGCAGAAGTTCTATCCGGGTCGACTCTTATCTGGTCCTTAGAGATTAGGTGACCTAAAAACTTGATCTCTTTACATGCAAAGCTCACCTTATTCGGGTTAACCGTAAGTCCATGTTTGGCCAGCCTCTCCACAAACATCTCTGACATGTTCTATATGCTCTGGTAAACTTTTGCTAAATATTATTATGTCATCTACATAATTTAAAGCATACTGAAACTTTACACCTTGCTACACTTTATTTAATAAGCGGCTCATTGTTCCCATATTGTACACGATTGAATTCATACGATTCAAACGGCGTAACAAAACCGGTTAAATGTTTGCTTTTTTCTGTAAGTTTTAATTGGTAAAAAACGAATTACTCAAATCCAAGTTTGAAAAATAAGTACATCCTTGTAGGTAGTGGTATGATTCGTATACGTCTCCAATTGGATGTTCCACTCTCTTCAACTTACTATTTAATTTTGAGTAATTAATCACCATTCTAGATTTATCACTTCCCGGTTTGGTTACTAAAAATGCGGGGGCTAGCATAATTTGACACACTGGGTCTAATTATGTTCTGTGCCAACAGTTCATCTAAAATTTTTCTTAATTCTTGCAGCTTGGGGGGGGATAGGCGGATACGGCTTCAATCTCACTGGCTCGGGGTCGCTGACTTCTAGGTCAATTTCGAAGTCAATAGCTTGCCCTATTTTATCAGTAAAAACTTGAGGGAATTCGTTAATAATTTTTAAAATACCTTCCTTTGCCTTATTGCACCCTACCACAATACTCTGGTTCACATTATTTTATAAAGGATTGTTCTATTCTGAAATAACTCGATTGTAATTTCTGGTTTAAACTTTAAACCAACACATATCCTGTTTTAAAATCCACCACCATGCCAGTTTCTTTTATAAAAATTTGAACCCAGAATTATTGGCCAAGACAAATTTTTCGAAACTAAAAAAACTGAACTTTCCAAGAAAAACATTCTATCTTTATTTTTACAATACATTTACCCAGGATCGATAATTCATTGTTATCTGCCGACAAACATTTAATGTCAGTATGTTCAAGAATACTAGCCAGTCTTTCTTTAATAATGAGTCGTAAATGCTTTCGCTTATCAGGTTCACTCCGCTTCCCGTGTCCAATAATACATTATGGTATGTACCCTTACCAACAAACACTTTCACAACGGGCAGGGTCATCGAAACCTTGGCTACGTCCGGGCCCGTTTTACATTCATACAGCAATTTCTCACATTATTCTTCCCCCTTGCCCTCATTTGTTCTCGACCTCTTCCATTAATTATAATTATTTTTTAATTTCAGTGGGACGTGACCGGGGAGATTCCACTCTCGCACTACCTTCTTGGAATTCTCCCCTATTAATAAGTTTTTTGGGACCGCAGATTTTTCGAATCTCGGTATATGTGCTCTCTGAATATTTTTTAAAACAATCCCTAGCGATATGTCCCGGTTTATTACAAATAAAACATTTTATTATTGCATTCTTTACCATCATGGGATTGTTTACATACGAGTTTGCAGTTGAGTTTACATTACTTTTCAGAACAAAGTCCGATTTACAAATTTACGTTCCTCGCACACCTTCACTTCTTCATAGGCTACGTTCTGCTCATATATACATAAATTGTCAAGGTCAGCAACATTTTTCGGATTTGTACAATAATACAGTCGGGCCCTTACTTGAGATGAGATACCTAATTTTATCAATTCCGTCAGTTCGGTCTCAGAATAATCACACAATAGCAATTTTGCATTTTGCTTAACGTTTAAAATATAACTGCTCAGTTTTCATCAGGTTTTTGTGATCTAGTTACTAAGTCCCTCTTCAAGGCTTCTCTATGACCAAATGGAACAAAATAATCTAATAGTCCTTTGTGTACTTCACTAAAATTACTAGCATTTACCTTAAATTGAAGCATTTTATTGTAAAGTGGACCAGTGGCATAACCTACACTCATATTTATGATCTCACTATCACTTAAGCTAGTTTCACCTTTAATTTTTTAACATTATTTCGATATAATTCAACAATTCTGAAACATTTAGTCCGTCTGTGGGTTTAAACATTTTTAAAAATCGCTCTAGGGGATTTGGCAATTTTGCAAAATTCCCTTCTACATGTTTCCCCTGGGGAAGACTCAAACCTAAAATTATCCTCGTTTCTCGTTTGAGATACGGGCTTGCTCATCTCTTCGAATTCTTCCTCTTCCAGGCTTGTATTTAAAAGACTGGTTTCAAAATTCTCTATTTCCTCCTCGCTTACGCCAAGTTTTCCTAATTTTGCCTTAATTTCAATCAAAACCATCCTTAAGTTTTGAAAATTAGGGTTTCAGACGCTCCTTCCCACTTATACAACTCATATAATACATCAACTCTCACAGTGAGATGTTTGTGCCTACACACTAGTCTCAAATACTCGCCTGTCGATTTTTCCTCGGACAAGTTTCCTATCTTGACAGATAATGCCTCCAAATCAACTTTTATTTCCTTTAATGCAGTGCTAGGTTCTATGCGCCCCTTCAGATTACCAGCGTTGGCCCTGATATTTAATTTCAAAAAGGGACCTCAACATTTTTCTAAGATTCTGGACGGTGTCGCTTTCAGAAGCATTTCCGCCCCTAAAATTTATTTTCAAATATTAATTCCTTTTTGAGCAACAGATCCACATGCGCTAGCTCCATTTTTATTTTAAAATAATTTTCTTAAAATAATTCAAATATTCCAAACTCACAATATTATTCTAAGTCCTAAGTCTTACTCACTACACAAAATTATGCAGGTTTATACACAATGTTCAAGTTCGTACAAGTCTTATCACAAGTTACACACGCTTTCATGAATTATACAAGTTTTATACCTGTTTACAAGTTCTTTCCTGTAAATAACCTGTTGTACAAGTTTATGCTCAAAAAGAAATAGCAGAGTTGCGCAAATTATGTACCGTTATTATAGCACATATATTTTAAATTTATATGGAGCAAATACTTTATAAATTAAACAACTTTTCGGAAATACTTCCCAAAAGTTTACAAAGTTTACAAACTTTTTGATTCAAATTTTCTTCAAATGTCACTCAATCGAAACAAATCTAATTAAGAGTCTGATTAAAAGGTATTAAAATTAAAATTAAACTAAAAATGTATACTTCTCCAAAAATGGTTTAAATTAACAAAACAAAATAAAAAGTTCTCTTCTCAAAATTAATATAACACAAAAACTTGATATTTACTTTATGACCAAAATTTTAATTCACAATACTTCAAAAAATTGAATTAATTTTCAGACTCTGAAAGATGGGAAACTTTAGAAAATTTTAATTACAGTATTATAAAATAAAAGGATATTAACTATACGCTGGTACGGGACTTACTACTTTGAAGATTACGGAGGCAGATCGGAAAATAAAACGCACTAAAAAATTTAAATACTTGAAATTGAATTTACCCACGATAAATAATTACTCTAAATCCCAAATATTGGGTTAGAGAAAGAAATTCAGCATCTAACTCGACCCGTACACTTCTCTTCGAATCGCCAAGACTGGACTGACTGCTTCTCTCTCTCTCCAGGCTTGCCGGGTCGGAACGTAGACCGATCAGCTGATTACCGGTCCAACTAAACAAACAATGTCCACGCACCGCGTCTAGTTAACAGGAGCCTACTTCCTACCGCGATTCAGCATAAAGAATTAGAACTATGGTACACTTTATTGTGAAAACTCAAAAGTAAATACACATTACAATTATTTTTCTAAAGTGTTGTGTCTAGTGTTTTAGAAGAATATATTATTCAAAATGCCTAGGAGTTACTAGTGTTTTCAAGAAAAGGAAACGAGTATTTTGTAAGAAGACAGTAGAAACTGAAATTAGGCATAGTCCTAATGCTGATGTTTTGGAAGTTATGGACTAGTCTAGATGAACCAGTTAGTGCTTCAAAAGCAAAACTAGGAAATATTTCCAATAACTACCAATCTATTGTTGATGGTGAGCCTAGTCTAGCCTATGAAATAGTTGATTTGAATAGTTTGTTGAAAATAATTTATAATATAGCAGTTTGTAAACTTTGCCATGAAGCAATTGATTTCAAAGTCGGTAGGCGTGTTGGACTTTTCTTTTTCAGGTGATTTTACATGTTTAGGTTGTAGTACAAAGACATTAGCTTCATATGAAAATTGCTGTAATTTACCTGATAACTCATCACACAATAAAATGTATGACCTAATGTTAGGTTAGTGTACGGTATGCGTACTATTGGAAGGGGCCAGGTCGCTTGTGAAACTCTTTGCGGCGTGCTAAACTTGCCTAAACCTCTACAAAGTTTAGTGAATACATTAGAGTTCTAGGGTCTACAGCTGAGGATATATGTTTTTCATTTATAAAAGAGGCTGTAGAAGAAGCAGTGAAAATAAATGATGGAAATAGGGATTTGTGTGTTGCCATCGACGGCACTTGGCAAAAGCGTTGGACATACATCTCAAAATGGCGTTGTAACTGCTAGAATTGTTGATACTGGTAAAGTTGTAGATGCCGTCATACTGTCTAAGTACTGTCGTTGTAGAGGCAAGTTTACTGGCCATCATGATGATAATTGCAGTGCTAATTACCAAGGAGTAAGTGGGGGTATGGAAGTGGTAGGAGCCTGTAAAATATTTCAACGGTCCGTTCCAACTTATGATGTTTGCTATATTGAATATCTTGGGAGACGGCGACTCTAAAGGGTTTGCTAGCGTATTAGAAAGCATGCCTTATGGTAATGGACTGTCCAGTTGCAAAATTAGAGTGCATTGGACATGTCCAAAAGCGTATGGGCACACGCCTTAAGGACATTAAAACTAAAAGAAGGTAAGGCAAAACAAATTGATGGAAAAACCTTAGGCGGTCACAACCGACTAACAGATGCTGCTATATTATCAATTCAGAAATACTACGGATTAGCCATACGCAGAAAATATAGGTAATTTCAATGACATGAAGCAAGCTATATGGGGCAGAATACTACCATTTTACTATAAAGTAACTCTAATCCTCAACATGGACTTTGCCCGAAAGGAAGTGATAGTTGGTGTAAATATCAAAAATCATTGGTCCAAAATGAAAAATATGATCATGAAAAAACATTTTCACCTACCACTTGCCATAATGGAGAGGCTAAAAACCTTTTTTTCAAAGATCTTAGTGCTCCTGACCTTCTAAAAAAGTGCTTACATGGTAAAATCACAGAATCCCAATGAATCTTGAACCAAATAATTTGGACTCGCATACCGAAAACCGTGTTTGTAAGCATTCACACACTTCACTTAGGTGTATATGATGCCAATCAATACTTTTAATAAAGGAAACAATAGCAAGGTGTATGGTATTTAAAAAAACTGGGATTGATTTTTGGGCAGAATTTTTGTGATGCTATGAAAAAATAAAGATATATCCCGGCTAAAAAAGGCTCAGCGCATGATCTCGGAAGTTGCAAAAAGAAGCAGACAATCCCGTGAAAGTGCTAAAAGGAAGTTGGAAGATGAATGGGAAGATTTGGAGGATCCAGATGATCCCAAGTTATGGAGCAGGATGCCATTAACTTCAGTTACATATTACCACGTAAGACCAAATGTATATTTTAACTTTAACGTTGATTTCGCGGAATTTAATTTTTTTCTTACTTAATGTACCTTTATCTAAGGAAGTATTAGATGGATCATTATGAAAAAAAAAACCACTTGTACATGCCACCAATATACACATTTTAAGCGCGTAACATTGTAAAAAAAATCTTTAATAATTACGCAAAAAAATAAATAACATAAAATTAAAAAAAAACATGTATTTTTAAAAAAATTCTTTTTTTAGTGAAATTTTTTTAAAACCAAAATGTTTTGCGCTCTATTTCATTGATAAGGACCTAAAAAATAACACATAAAAATTTTTACTGTAATCGAACCAGTTGTTCCTGAGAAGAAGAGGTACATAAAATATAGGAATATAGCATTGTAAGGATAGGGCCTACCGAACCCCCTTAAATGATTCTTTATTTTAAGAATTTTTTTAATTTAGTTTAGTGTGATAGAAAATAGAAACCTTGCAGTGTTAACACAAGTTTTCTTTTAAATGATTCTTTACTTTAAGACTTTTAAAGTTTAGTTTTTGAAAATATTATTACACAATTATAATTTATTTATCATATTTTTCATCCGAATTAACTTTTAAAACGTAATATCATTTCATATGATTATAAATAACAATGGAAAGTATGATTGAAACTTTTATCACGTTTTACTCATAACATTAATTATGAAATAAAAACTACTATAATTTAAATTTATTAGTTTATTTACATTAGAAACTTAAATATATTGTATGGTTTTACAGAAAGTTGGAACCACAAAAACAGTCTTACGATCAAGCCGAGTCTGATATGGAATCAACTAGGTCGGAAAAGCCAAGCCTGAACAAAGAAAAACCTGGTATGATAACATTAATAGCCTTACTTCAATATTTATACACCCTAGGAATGGCTTCAGTTGAGAAATGGGAGTTTTCCATAAAGGCCCTAAAAACAATAAAGGAAATAAAATAGGATTTAACCTCAATGAATATCATATTCACACTAGGAGAGTTATTAATTGAATTTTCTAAAAACATATATTTAAACCAAATTGATCTAAGCTAGGACAAAGTACCTTCATTGATTGCAGAAAACAAGCCTTTTGATGAATTATGCACATCTTAAATCCTTTGTTAAGGAAAAAACCTTATAAGAACCAAGAATTCGATATAACAAGTGCAATCAAAATAACTCAGAACGTTGATAAAATTTTACAAAATGAACTTACATTTCAAACCGCTAAGGATATTGATGCAGATGCTAATACAGAGATACGACATAGCAATAAACTCAAAAGCAGAAAGGAAAGAAACGCTAATCGAACTAAAAGATCGTTGTCTTCATTGAGCTCTTCATCTAATTGCTCTACTTCATCATCATCATAATCATCCTCGAGCTCCTCTTCGTCATCCTCTGACCAATCTGATGATGAAAGCGATTTCACCTCTCTTTGTGAAACTGATAAAAGAAATAACACTGCTTTCATTAGTCAAAAATTACAGTTTTCAAAGAAAAATAAAAGACACAAAATAGTATCACTTGGTGAACAATGTTTTCACCTAATCAAAATTGAAATCACATCCTCAAAAGATTTGAAAAGTTGTAAAAGTCCTAAGGACTTAAAAAAATGTGTATAAACCAACAAATTTAGCGAAAAGGTATAAGAAGTAAATAGTCTTGGAATAGTCAAGGTGAAAAATTAAATTTTTAACTGTAGAAAATAACTAACTATGTTCAAGGGTTAAAACTACACACACACACACACACACACACACACACACACACACACACACACACACACACACACACACACACACACACACACACACACACACACACACACACACACACACACACACACA
The DNA here is from genome assembly GCF_021130785.1 of Homalodisca vitripennis. Lineage (NCBI taxonomy): Eukaryota > Metazoa > Arthropoda > Insecta > Hemiptera > Cicadellidae > Homalodisca > Homalodisca vitripennis. The sequence goes on along the minus strand of NC_060209.1, from coordinate 48,501,819 downwards.
CACACACACACACACACACACACACACACACACACACACACACACACACACACACACACACACACACACACACACACACACATATATATCATACATAGAAATCAAACTTCTAGTATTTTTCTTAAAGTAACATGGAATATAAAGAGTTTTATAAACTTCTTAACAATGCAATGTTTGTAAAAACTATACAAAACATAAGAAAACGAACTAATCTAGAGCTAGTGACTAGCGCTTAAAGAGTAGAAAACTTGTTGCTAAACCTGGTTTTAAGAACAGAATTGTATATTGTAAAAAATTTCAGCAATTGAGATGATGAAAGATAAACTGTATTTCAACAAACCTATCTATGTAGGCTTTACTGTACTTGAACTATAAAAATTACATATGTATGATTTTCATTATAATGTTATAAAACCTTTTTATGTTGATAAGATTGTGAATGCACTTTACCTAGATACAGATTAATTTCTTATGAAATATTTACGTCAGATTTGTAAGAGGATTTTGTCAATCCAAAAGTAAAATCCTATCTTGATATCTCTGACTACCCTAAGGATCATAAATGTTATGACGAGAGGAATAAAAAAAACTCTCGGCAAATTAAAAAATGAATGCGTAAGCATTCCTATTTTAGAGTTTGTTGGTCTCAAACCAAAACTATATACATACACTACAATAAATGATGAATATCTAGTAAAGCATCAAAAAACCAGTTGTGGGTAAAAAAATTAACTTTGATGACTTTCTAAATTGTCTGTATAATAAAGTAAATGTATGACGTAATGTAGTTGTAATTCAGTCAAAAAACCATAATATTAAAACTGTGAAAACAAACTAGCTTTAAACCATAACGATGATAAGAGAATTTTTTGTGAAAACGGTGTTGAAACGATTGGCTATGGGCATTATAAACTATAATTCTAAGGAAACATCAACATCATCTGTATTATTTACTGTTTTTTGTGTGAATATGTAAATATTGTAAATAAAAATAAATGTTATACTGATATTGTTTTCTTTTCCACATCTATGCTACAGATATATGTAAGTGTAAAGAAAAATTAAGAAGCAAAAACATTTGGATTAACATGATTCTTTATTAAATCAACTATATAATTTTCTTTACAATACCAGACAAAGGTAAATATTGTATTAAAGCATCATGAATGATCAAACAAGAAGCTGCTGTAGTATCAGGTACTGCAGCAGCAGTTAGCATTTCCAGCCGTATATCAAGTGATCTAGATTTTAGAGTTTCCACTTGCTTAGAACAGTCAATAACAAAAGAAGGAGTTTTAGCTAAATATGTTGCTTTATCAAGACAAGGTTGGTCATCACATCCTGAATAATAAGAAGATTGGAATCTTGTATACAAGACATTAATGACTTGTTAACATTTAAGTTATCATCTGGATAGAATTTGCTGTTGAGGTACAGTTTCAAGTTTTGTAGATTAAAAAAAAATCGAAATGCGATGAATTTTTACCAATATTGCCTTTACGATTGGTTGAAAACCTAGTATAACATAGCGTGGTTTTTCCATGACTGAACTAGTTTCAACTGTCCATGTTTGAAACTGCGAAGCTGGTAAAGATAGATATTCATTTAATTTCCATTTTATAAAAGGAGTAGACATGGGTTGATCTTTCTCTACAATTTTTAAAAGAGATAATTTTATATTGTCTTCAAATTGTACATAAGGTACTTTCCAAACAACTTTTGTCAAATTTATTTTAAAATCATGTAAAGCAGCTCCACTCTGAACGATGACATTCTTGTCACTTGATGCTCTCAAAAGTACCAACTCTTAACATTCAATAAAATATGATTATAATCTTCTGCGAATCCAAGAAGCAATTTCAGTGATACACAAAAATAAAAATTGGTTTTACCACTTAAATGTTCCACTGTAGTATTTTTCCAACCAAAATTTTCCATCCAGTTGACATCAATTGGACGAGATGTAAGTATTTTATTCATTGTAGTCGTAATACCAACATTTTTTACTCTATCAATTTTTGTACCACACAATTCATATCGTTTTTCATCAGCCATTGTACTTACATGATATAAATCAGTTTGGTTTGATTTCTTTAAATGTTTGAAGCATACCTTATTCCTACTTTCATTCCAAAAATATTAGAATTGTTTAAAGTGATTTGGATTGTATTTTTGTATTAATTTGAAAAGTCGTTTTTTTTAATTAAGATTTTAGTTTTGCCAAGAAGTAAATGGGGGCCATTTAGAGCATTTACTTTGAGCTTAAAAAAGGTTAAGGTAAGATTTCAACGATAAGTTAAATTATTTTGAGTTTAATTTAGCACTACTTAGTATTAAGAATAAGTCTGAACAGATGAGTAAAGAAAAACAGTGTTTTTCAGCGTAACTTTTCAATAAAACGTTGACAAGCCGTTGTTTCATACTGGATTGAGATAGAGACCTCTAGTCTGTGGCATTGCTCTTCTTTTGTAGACTTTTAAAATGAAGTGTCATTTGAGGAGGGTTTCAATTTAAAAATTTTTACTTTACCTCCCAACCCCCCCATTTTGGGTCGAGAGGCTAAGTTCTCATGAAGCGCAAAAATAATCATTTGTCATTATATAACTACCCCCCAAAGGATATTGGTTTTTTTAATTCCGTACAAAAAGCAGATGAGGGTGGGACTTTTGGGACACCCGGTATATGAATAGTGACGAAACTAATTTTATGTTAGTATACAATTAAATCTAAGTAGCAATTATAAGTACCTACCATATAATTATATATACGTATTTATAACGCTATTAGTGTGTTTTTTCGTAAGTGACTTTAAGATATAAATTAAAAGATCATATGCTCAAAGGTGTGCAATTGTTTTCATTCGTACCTTGTATGTAATATGCCAGTACTATAGTGAGAACTTGCAGCTGAAGTGAAGATCCCTGTATTCACACTTAGTTTGGTTCTATAGATCTTTCACGTTAAAAATAATAAGAATCTGATTAATAACTTGTAATAATGTGCTAAATATTGTATCAGCTATGTTTGGTAATCTAGACAGTTTACCAGAATTTGTGATAGTATCATTCAGAACAAGTATACCTAATAACCTCTCAAGTAACTTTTATCCCACTAAAGGGACATCCGTTTTCCTTTATCATTATTTACACCAGTTACATGGTGCATATAAGTATGGAAAATATACTGAAAATCTAACAATGATAATAAATTGTTGTTATCTACGCACAGCAATATCACACACTACTGTTGTGCAGATCTACTATAAAACAACACTAGGCCTATAATTCTGTTATACGATAAAGTGTGAAGCAGTTCAGAAAACTAATACGAAATGTGTTTTTCCATAAGATTATATTTACAGTTAAGTTAACCCTCTTGGTGTAATATAAAATAAGTTTCTCATTTAGTCCTGTAATCCACCTTAATCGCGTATGTATTATAAAATGATGTTAAAAAAAGGTTTATTTTTTTTTATTTACTGGAGGGTTACTACGAATCAAGGTAGAATATTTGTATTTACTGATTTTTTTTCAACTCTCAGGTACGTATTATATTTGATTACATACTTTAGGTTTATTACATGATAGGTTAGTGACACTATTGACCGCTCGAATGGTTTACGTGACATAAATTTGATGCTTTAGTATGCCCAGGCTTCCGTGAAGTAAACTTATCGTCTTTCTTGCTTGGTTCTTTGACATGGATGATCAAAAGCTTCGGCTCACTACAATCATAACTATTAAGTAACTTAACATGTACAGCGTTACTTACAGTGAAAGAGATATCAGGAGAGTAAACGTGGCTCAAGCGCAGTCATTCGACGTGTGTAATTTACTATAATTAGAGAAGATGCTTGTTTTTCTTAAAAGCTTGAGAATATCATGAAAGGAGGCCAACCATACGCTCTGACCTAGCGTAGGACCTCAGAACTAAATAAATTAATTTCCCAGATCTCAGCAAACCTCGCTAATGTGAAAATTTCATTTCATTTTTAATTAATACAATGAAAGGTAATTGTAAGTCTTTATATTAAAACCCAATGTTAATCTCCAAGTGCTAACCAATTAGTAAGAGGCATACATTTTATATTTTTATTTATACTTATATTTATTTTTATATTCAACTAAAATCAGCAGTTTTGTTTTGTAAAGGAATATGCTTGTGATAATAGGTTTATATAAGATATTATAGTATATGTTATAAATCTCTAAGCATATATGTTATTACACAATAAAATAAATAAAATAGAGCTAACACTCTTCGGCTACTATTGTTCAAACCAAGCATTACGTCTTTGTTGGCTGTAAAATAAGGTAAGCAGGAAATCAATTTACACAATTTATTCTTTAAATTATTTGGTATATAGATATTGTTTTTAATGTTGTTATTAAAAACGACTAGGACATGTAAGCTTCAGTTTTTTGGAAAATGAATTTTATATTTTTGTACAAGATTAAAAAATAAACCACAATTGAATGAAAGACAACGCACATAATTAGTTAAAACTACTGAGCGATTGGTTTTTGTATTCCTACTACTAGTTGTTAAAGTGAATATTTATCACTTTTCAGAATATTTCATTTGTGATTTTCCAAAACAAAAACCGTATAAACTACAGGATGGAAGAGAACGCACGTAATTGTTGACGTATGGATTGAGTGGTGCGTATAATGAGAGGAATGTATTCACTCTACGTTCATCGCTTCGTTTCTACAACGTTGACGAGAAGGTACCAAAAGATTTTCCCAGATTTTCCTTATATTATTTCTAATGTGACGGTATTCTAACAGCTTGAGGAACAGAGAAAAGCGGTCTTTCTGGCATTTCTATAGGTAATATTTGATTTAACCTACTATTGAAGCCAATATAAAAGGTCAACACCGTTCTGTGATTGATTTTGCTGTGATGACCATCATTTAACTTTGAACACTGATCCAGTTATCAGTGTTTCGTTAATGCGTGCAGACCTATTTTGACCTCCATACGTTTTCAGTTGATGATCTTAGCGTTAGTGAAGTATTACATGTTTTAAATGTCTTACATTTGCCTTATGAGTAATAATGATAAACATGAGAAAGCCTTAGAATAAACACATGTGTTATTACTTGAATTAATACACTTAAACGAATTGTAAGATTTAATATTTGGTAGATTGTTTCTTACCTTCTGTCGGGTCCTTCTTTATATAGAAAATATATAGTTGGATGAACTTGTATACCTTCATGGGACATGGTTAAATCTCGTGTTATCAAAGTCTATATTATGTCGCTGGCACACTCATAATATAATCTGAACATATTGAGGTATAAAATTGAATTTGTTAGTATTTTCCTTAGAGATCACTAGGGTTTCTGGAGATAAAATCTTTTCGCTCTGCTTATATGCCTGTGTGTTTGTTTTATGCTGGATATCTCAAGTACAAATTTAGCTTTGAACTTTTAGTTTAATGATGGGTTACAGTTTTTTTTTTAACCTTTACATAACCTTAGCCTAGTTATATATAGGATATCTTAAGCATTGTGTAAACTGTAGTAATTAAATCAGGTATGTAACATAATTTTTCATAGATAAGAATGGGTTTGATGAAACTGATGTGATTTCGACCAAACATCATTGAAGTCTATCACTGGGTAAAATAGAATATGAGCCCTTACAACTGCTTAGGGGCTGTAAACGTTTCTTCATTCTCTAATCATCTGTCTGACACGAAATATATATACACAAGAAGAAGTTTGTTAAAGGAGGTGTTCCCTGTAACAATCCTATAGTGTATTATGACTTTTGGGAATGTTTGAGATTGAGGGTGAATAATATTATTTTATTCCATATTTTTACTATGGATTATTTTACATAATGTTGTGCTAACAACATGATAAAGAAATAATTTTGTGAGAATATTTGCTTTTAATTTATTTTCAAACTAATCGTGTAAACAATTCCGAATGTTTTATAATGCATATAGAACGGTGGTGTTATACTACTGGTACATATTGTGGTCTGAAACCAGTCTTTTTATGAGCTATGTGTAGTAAAATTTGTATTTGTTTTCTTGTGAAGTTTAATAGGTATTCTAAGAATTAATTCTTTTATATAGATCTTATTTTGGAATACTTCCACCTTGTATAGTGATTTTTGAAAGTTGCTGGGCGTTTGAAAATGTATTGCAACGTATTATTGTATATTATTGTTATGAAGTGTCTGGCATAGTGTTTTGCTAACAAAAATATGCTTGGGATAATTTGATGGGAAGAACCTGTTTGTATTTGGTATAGTTTAAATTGATAAAAGAGACTAAACGTGGAATTATACAAACCCATAGTACCTCAGAGTTATTTTATTTTAGGCCTTTTTATTTTATGTACAACATTAAAATATATAAAGGCATTTGCATTAACTATAAAGTTTATGAATTATGACACTTTTACAAAATAATATTTTTAAGATGTCAAAATATTTTATTACATTCAGTAATTTTTGTGAGAAAATATAAAACAGGGCAAAATGTATATTCAATTTAGAACCAAATATACCTCTAAATGAGCACTTCTTTTTGAAAGGACGCAGGCCACAGGGACCTGTTATTGTCGTCATCGCCGCCCCAGGAGTTCGTCGCATTAATTATATCTTGAGACAAGCTTCAGGGACCAGCTTTATACATCCCATCACTCACATTGTCATGTTAATATAAAATTTACTTGTAATAAATTAATATATTACTTTAATCTTGCATACTCTGGAATATTTCATTCTATACATGCCAAATACATTTTGATTTCGTGTAAAACACTATTATATACATTTTTACAGAAGGAATAATGGAACCATTTAATAAAATATTAAAAAATTAATGCTATTAATTTAATTTAGCTACACTTATATTATTTGTCATACCTTTGTCTCATATTTATTTGGAAGGCATTAAATGTTTCTTCATTAATTTAGAAAGATGGCTTGTTATTCAGAAATGTTTATGTTATAATGGATATTTACCCAACAATAAAAAATTTTCAGTGAACTGATTTTTGTGTAAAAGGGTATTTGTACAGAACATTTTAATGAAGAGAAAAGTAGCTTTTTAAATAGATTTTGAGTAGTGTTTTAACGTGGGCGTATCCCTATATGGAAATTGAGCGAGTGTATATGAAGTATGACTCTCCCCAGAATGACTCGAATATTTCATTTGTATAATTCAAGGTTTTGCATAAACTTTATTTATAAATAAACATGAATGAATTGATTTATACTGCATGTATTTCCGTACTATTCGGTTCAGCAAAATTTAAGCCCATTATTTAGTAGACTTGCAAAATGTCTTTTATGTCTACCTAAATAATATAAATGATTTTTTGTTGTTGATCTGAATGAGATCTGAAGATAAGAGCAGCTATCATCTCCGGTTTTCCTACTTTGCATTGTGTTCGATGTAAATGTGTTCTTTTTCGATAAATTTTATAATCAAACAAACTTATATTTGGAGAATCTAACATGTATAAATTTTCGGTATGTTTTTGTCTCATAGTGATTTGTGTATAGTCTATATTTTATGTAAATAATTCAAAATTTATCTTTTCCTATCACCAATGCCAGCTAAATCCTGCAACCGACATCAAACGTTATTTTGTCAATATAGCAGTGATTTTATGCGTCAAAAGTAATGTCTATAACGTGGCGTTTGTGAGATATGCTGTGGGATTTTCGCAAACCCGACAGATGGATGTAAACTTTCGTAATACTCTGACTTGAATTCGTGAAAATATAATTACTAACTAAATATTTCTTTTTAATAGCTTACATTTCCTGTACAGGCAGCATTTATACACATTTTGGATTAGTTCGTTTCTTATACCAAATCAATAAAATATTATAAGTAGGTGGTCTTACCCATTTGGTAATATTTTTATCTTGATTATTTTACAATATAAATATAAATATTATTCCCACATTTAAAAAAATTACCTACCTACTGATCAACAATTTTTTTGTTCAATAAACTTCTTGATGTAAACGAACGCTTGATTCGTTTAGTTAATAAAAAATTAGAATAAAGATATTCATTAATAACCTACATCAACTTAAAACCAGAAAATTTCTGAAAAAATAAGGCACGAATGTTGATTGGAAATACTTGAGAAATTTTTAAAAATGTGGGAATAATATTTATATTTATATTGTAAAATACTCAAGATAAAAATATGACCAAATTGGTAAGACCACCATCTTATAATATTTATAAATTTATTGATATATTAATCAATTTATTGAATCTACCTCGTATATCAATTTATTATAGGGCTCCATAAATGAACTGGGATAACCAACATATTTCGAGCTAATACATTATTAAAAGGGAATTGATAATATTTGTATAAACATTCAGCTTAGTTTACATACCCGTGGGATCTTGTATTCTAAGAACCCTATTGAAAAAGCTGCTGGGTGTGTTTCACTAAACTGCTTCTGAAGGAATCTTACCCTTCACATCGAAAAGGATATAAAGACGGAGCGGTGTAAATTGAAAATTTCACGCTGTGCCTTTACAAGGAGAATCTTGATTTATATTTCAAAAGAAACAGAGAAATATCTGCAAGTTAGTTTAAGATAAGTGGTATTATGCCTAATGCATGTAGTAGTTATTACACTTACTATAGACAAAATTATAACTGCGTAATATTAGGTGGTATAAATCATTAATACTTATATATTACGTATTTTGGACAATCCTAAAAAATTATGGAATATATTGCCTAAAATGATGTGTCAATAAAACAAATACGCACATCACTAATTATTATGAAGTTAACATCATTAAATAATACTTATAGTTTACTGTAAAATATTTTTATAAGCTATTTAAAATATTTTCCGGGTTTACAAACATTACTCAGTAAGCTTGGTTTGAGTAGAACTATTAATTTTGTAAAAGAAATATTTACGATGTAATAATTTGCATGACATTTATTACGTATTCTATTATATATTTAGCGTATCATGTTTTAGAAAACAGCAAATGCTTATTTCTTTGAAAATATTTTGTCTTTAAGTGATATTTTAATTTTCGACACATTGTTTTAAAAACGAATAGAAACCACTTAAGATTGTTCATTTTAGAGGCCAGTATGGGATTTCCAATTTATTATATAATTAGTAATAATATTTAAAACCTGGTATCGAGATTTAAAAATCTAAGCCAAATAAAATTTGAACAGTTACATTTAGAGACTTTTAAGTACAAACAATTATACGATATATCATATACAGTCTCTTGTAATGTTACCAGTTGTTTTCACCAACTCATTAACGTCAAGTAATAACGTACAATGTAACAAACTGATGCGAATTTTCGGTTTAGCTCCAGTTTACCTTTCTCTGTACGTGCAGCATCTGAAATCGGATACTGTTCCAGATTGTCTCCTCAGTCATTTTCATTTGAAGGGATCCAAAATAAAAACGAACCCCTCCACCACATTTTTTCGACATCAGAAACAACCAGACTGCAAGCAATACTCAACAATGTTCAATCTAGGTGAAGAGGTGTTGAACTTCTTCGTTATTCGTCGCTGACAATAGTCTAACGAAGAAAATATTTGAATCCTTTCAAACAAACATGACTCCAGTTTTCAAGAGTCAAGTCTGCAATAGAATCAGATTTCAGATGCTGCACGTCAGAGGAAGGTGAACTGGAGCTAAACTGAACAATCACATCGAATCAGCCCTTTCCATCATAGCTTCTTTATATGTAGAAAACAGAGCGCTTTGAATTCACAAGATATATCGCGTAAATAATGGTAAATTAAAATAAAAACAGATATTGCACAGATAATAAAAAGAACTATAATAAGAGTTTAAATGAAACCTTATAATTTGTAACCACACCATTATAGTACCGTACATGACCTACTTCATTGTAAACACTTTGTAGTTACTTTGCGTGACTGTTTATCTACTTATAAAAACTATTTAAAAAGACTGATTACTGATGAACTCACATTTTACTTATGTACACGTGAATATACATAAAGGCAGATATAAGGGTCCTGAAACCCCATATGAAGTTTGGAAAGATCTTCGAAAAAATGCCCAATTTGAATGTGTGGTGTGGTTTTTAGTGGTTTTCCTTTAGAGTGGCCCGTTTATATTTGGGGAAAATTCAACCAATTATTACATTAATTCAAAAATACTGTAAAACTATGCATACTAATAACTATAAGACTTACAGTTTTACTCTGTTAATTAAACATCCAATAATTGAGACGAAAGATTACTGTTGTATCTACAAGCATCAATGATAATATGAGTAATCTAGTGTGGGCTGAGTTACTCGTAGTTTGCCAAACAGAAATATCCGAAAAGATAATATAGTATACTGCATTCCTTAGATTCTAAATCTCCATTCAATATATCCTTCCATTTTCTTGGTTCAGTCTTCGAGTTACATAATTTTTCAGTCTGTAACACTGTATTTGTTCATAGTTATGTATAGGATAGTATTATTTAAAAATGAAACTCCAATCTCACAAAAGCCTCAAATATTATTTTATTCAATCCATTCAAATTACAGTGCTGTGTTATTATTTCACTTCAATCACTGGCATTAATTCATTTAAATATATGTATGCCAGATGAGCTAAAATTAACCCATATGTTTTGTAACCGAATTTGGTATGATTAGTTACCTATGTTATTTTCTTTGACAATGAAATAGTTATTTATTTTGTTACAATCATATTCTGCTGAACTTCATAACAGCCAAAAAGAGTTGGTTTTTTTGTCTGCATTTCTATCTAAAACTGTTATTGTTGTCTGGGATGGAATTCCTAGCTTTAAATGAAATATATATATATATATATATATATATATATATATATATATATATATATATATTTACCACTTGCTTTCGAACAGTTATGGCAGAACCGGGGCCATACGCTCCTAAATGAGGCAGGTTATTTTACTTGACTAGATTCAGGCCAGTTGTTTGATGTCATAGTAATGTCTGCGGTTTATCTGGTTCTTGCTGTTTGTGGCTTACCCTGATGAACTAGGACAATGAATACAAACCTTATAAGGTTTGTATTCATTGACTAGGAAACCAGCATCATTAAACAGTTATTTGGCAAAAGTTCAGGAAGCAATGGAAGGTAATAGATCATTTAATATTTTTGGTTTCTAATTGCCTAACTATAATGACTCTTTTAAAATTTTAAGTGATAGCTATTCGAAACCTTATCCTGAATTTTACAGCAATACTCCATGTTGTGATATTAAAAGTAAAATAATTGAATGCCAGTTCAAGATTGATGGGTTTCAAACCAACAAATTATTTGTAAAGTTGTGGAATTAACTGATAACAAATGATGTAGCCTTTCAACCACAAGAATATTATGAAGGAGACATAGCCTACCAATGCTTTGTGGAAGCTTGACCAGAAGCGAGTTGTGAAATTAGAATAGTTTTTGTAAGAACTTAAATATGAAGATAAGACAGTATTGCATAAACGTATACTTTTATCGTGGTTATGTGGTCATCTTTAACTGTTTTTGAGATAAAAGTACGTAAAATAACTGCAAGACTAATTTACAGTATTATAATTTGATATAATATAACTACCATTGATCAGTATCAGAGAATCATTAATGTATTTTAAAGCTTAAGATGTGTAACCGTAGTGATGCAATGTAAAAAAGAGATTATATGAAAGCCAAAAGGTTTTCCATTCGGTTAGATAGCCAGTTATGGTGATTTCTGGAGTCCTCCCAAGTGTCTGGACCAGACACCAGTAAACCCCGTTTTATTACCTTGAGAAATGATCGTATCTTTTACATCCATACATTAGGAAATGTATCCGTATCTATTGATTTTGCTTTCATTCACCAATACTAGCAGGGCTAATGAATATATACATAGCTATAAAGGTAACCAGGGACATACATAATCAAATGTTTGCCATTAGTTAAAATTTCTCATGCCTAGAGAGTTAAACGTTGTTTAAAATTCTGGTTACGTGTTTAAAGTTAATTAGGCTCGGTAGCATGCAGTAAATCCTGCACTTCATCAAGCTACGTTTCATGTATTTTAAGTACAATTTAGTATTTTAAATCAATTAAACAGATCAAGTTCATTTACAAAAAATTTCTTTAAGTACTATCAAGTCAGAAGACAAAGAAATAACTAAACGTGAATGAAGAGGGAACGGTTTGTTGTTAAGTAACCAAATAGTAACTAATGGTAATAGATTTAATCAATTTATGCCAAATTCGTATTTTATGGTAAATAAAAATAGGATACATATTGTGTGGATTTATTGAATGCATATAAATTATTAATTTTAAAAATATGAAAAGGGCTCTGTTTTACATGACACACTTTAATTTAATGTTTCACGTCTGTCAAAAACTATTCATGTCAACTAAAGAAATCTCGTATCCGTTATATAGGTTGATATAATTTACATTTTTGCAAACAAATACTTTTTTCTTATAATTATTTATATCTTAATGCTCTATAAAAAACTGCTCTTTCATTCAAACCGTTAGTGTCTAAAGGATTCGTAGAACTCGTAGCTTTCAGTCTATTGAAGAAAACTCTTTAATATCGTATCATTCGTAGCAGAATCCAGCGTACTATGTACTCTAAACCCCAATTACAGCGAAAACGGTGTGCTCAGTATTGTGATATAAAATACTTTTTATAAAAACAAAACAAATAAAAAAAATATATGAACTTTAGAAAAAATTTACGATTAATCGTCCAGGCTGGACCGGTAAAGATGGTTTCATATAGCATACTGCTTGTGTTCATTATTTTGGATGAATAAATTTAATATAGGTACTATTGTATTCCACATATCTTCGGCTGCAATGTAATCATCTGTTTAGGCTATGTTTGTAAATTTCTATTAAGGTTGAAGCTAGTGTACGAGTCTTAAAGTGTTTTGTTCAATCGAAACGTATATTAAACATAAATTGAGAGCAACTAGTACATGTATACTATCACCCAATCAACTTAGATCAAAAAGCGTCTACTTTATGCTCTTCTTTTGCCTGTACGTATTTCCAATGCCATTGTTACAGTTTGTCATTATGAAGAAAATATATACATTACGTATGATTAAAATATTAATGTGGTCAAAAAGAGTTAGTTCCGATTTATTAAATTCACTTCCGGTCAAATTAATTTACCTGATTAAGAAAATATATACATATGATGGATTTTAATATCAGCTTAGGTTGAATAGAGTTAGTCAGTCTTTAAACATTGACTCCTGGAACATACCAAAGACATTCTTAATAGACTAAAGACTACTACAATGCCTGGTCCATTTCGTTTGGAACAAAATATACTTCTGTATATGTTTAGTCCCAAGCTTATGAGTAGGTTATAATCCATTTTCCGTGATTCGGTTTATTTATGTATATTTTATGAAATCATCAAATGCGATATCAAGTTGATAACATTTTTACATTCCGTTGGAAAATATTGCATTCATTCTCTAAGAAGATATTAAAGTTAAATTATAAGATAAAGGTTAAGATTTAATTTTAACAAAACTATACTGCTAGGTTGAGTTGTATTTTAACACATATTCCAGCCTCTTTCAAGCTTGTTCGCCAATGTAACTTTCCGTTCAGTTTGTGAGTTACTCCCTCTAACTTGTGAGTGTTGTTCTTCACTCAACCTTTACGCCACTCTCAGTAAAGTTTGTTTTAACACCAAGTGACACTTCAACTCAATACTTATCTTATTATTTCCCAAATTTGTTTGTGTGACAGTAATTGTGTGATATCGTCTAAGGGAGTATATTCTAACTAATTAATTTTCTATAATATGCTAGTTTTCGGGTACACAACAATATCAGAAGTAAATTTATGATTTTTAAATTAATATTTTGGTGCAAATTATAAATGTGTATGCTGTGAAAACTAAAATTAAATGCATTAAGCGAAATGAATTAAATGCCAAATGGAATCTGAATTAAATAATATTCTCCTTTTCAAAAAAGGGAGAACTAGCCAGTTACATAATTCCATTGAATTACCTGAACATATCAGGCAAACTTAGGAAGCAACCAACTGATTTAATAAAAACAAATGTTTAGTACACCATTCGTTTCATAAAATACTATATATGTACTTGTAAACTGAAACCCAGCCTATAATTTATTATTAATTCATCTTCATGTTCTGTAAACAACTATTAACTTCGTTATAACTGCGTTATAATCGTTCATCATGAACCTAAAACGGCATCTACAATAATCACAATAATTCAAAACTAATTAGAAGTACTCTCTGAACTCTATTACAAAGAATTTATCAAAACGTGACAATGTTTGATGACGATTGAATCATAGGAAACAAATAAACCTGTTTGATATCTCTGTGTTCAGAAATCTTTAGCGCCAGAGGCGATAAACGCAAATATTCCAGGAATTTTATTACCATAACTGAATCTTGAGTAGTGTTCCCAAAACACAATATAAATTTTCCACATATTTATTTGAGTAGGACATAGTAGTCAGTACAGTGTAGATTAAAGTCAGTAGTGATAATTATTTTACGTAAAACTTGTTTCGTAAAGTGACTTCGCCCATCCACGTAGCAGCCACGCTCGACGTTTATGATTTGGTTATCCCGCGATAAGCACCATACCTCATACCAGATCTCTGATCTACCGATAGCACGAGGGTTATGTATATTTCTTTCTCAACTATAATTATTACAGCTATAAGTAACTATTGACGGATGCTTAGTTCAAAGTCGTTGATTGAAACAATCGGACCGAAACAGGTTAATCACGAGCTAAAAAAACACTTATTCACTTAAGTGTTTTTTAGAGTGATTGTAGTTATGCAAGGAGATTTCAACTGATATTCATACAAACAATCCATTTAACAAAATTTTTTGATATTGGTTAATTTTAATCCGAACTGCGCTTATTTTTAAGGCAAGAAGATTAGACTGAAATATTTTGTAATCTTTCTTGAAGCGAAGGCAGTACAGTGTTAGCGTATAGATGTTGTTTTAAAAAACAGTTCTGGAAGACGTATACATCGAATGATTGAAAAAAGGTATTACGGGAGTTAAATATTCGAAGTACTAACCATGGTTAGTTTTAAGCTTCTCAGTACCAAAGGGGATGATGTGTCATTAGCAAATAATTTTCTTTAGCACGTCCTATCCCATAAATATAATTCCTAAATATTAAATCTATATCATTGAGTAATTTTGATTCAGACTACTAGCCTGAGGATTAAAAAGTAAAGTAAATGTGTCTTATTTCACCAGGAGAAATTAGGGCTAAGAAGCTCCTCGCAACACTTAAGAATGGGAACAACAAAACACACTATAATAGGTATATTCAAATAATTAAGGACAAAGGAATAACATAATATATCCTTTTTAATATATATGCATTAGTATGTACACAGGTATAAAGAGGTTCTGTAAGTAAAAAATACTTATAATCGAAAATGGGCTTCAGACTCATATACCTCACCTGCGAGTGTGAGACGTGCGCGTCTTTAGAATTGATACAATCGCACACACACCTCATTCATTAGCTGACTGAGTTAAACGCATGATAAACCTAATGAGTTTGCTAAATACATAAAGGCTTACCGTTGGTTTTTTTTTTTGGAAACGAGATATCGGTAAAATCGACTCTATTTCGATTATCCGAATATTCTTTAGTAATGGCGATCTATATTTTTGTAATGAAAATAGGTTTTTATATACTAAGGATATGGACTGCACATTTTATATTCAAGTGATCTGTACTAAATTATTAAACGTTTAATGACTCTGATGAATCGGAGAATAATGAATAAGTTTTGGATGAATTGGTTAACATATTAGCTACGTCAAATAGTCTTATTTCCATCTCCAAGTAAACACTGAACCTTGACAGTAAGCCAACCCCAGTAGGGGTGGACTTGTTCCGAGAGTAAAACATTTATTTCACTGTCATATAAATATAATTTTATTTTTACTAAAAATGCTCATAAATCGTAGCATAAATACACTGATAACAAGGCACTTTATAGAAAAGATCATATAAACCTTAAAACCCAAATTATAGAACAGCACAAATATTCCTCTAATGTGTATACTTTTTAAAGGGAAAAAATCCAAAAGGGTTCTTGGACTTATTATGAACATAAAAATATAAAATTTAAGAATGATAAGCTGATTATTGTACTCCGAATGTTATGTGTGTAAATTATGTGAATGATTCATATATAATTCTCATAATTCAATTTAAGAAAAATGCTTTACTAATAAAAACGAGTGATGTGACTGAAATTCACGTGGATAAATAAAACTCAGCTAACGAGTCTACAAATTATTGCAAAGTTATTATAATTTAAATTTGATAGAAACGTTTACTTGTTAGACTAAAAACAATTCGGCTTTGAAATAAGAAATCAAAACAAAATATTTTAATTAAATAAATAGCGTAAGGTAGATTTACCAATTTCTTTTAAAAGTGAAGGAAAAATTAATGGCGTTTGCTATTTAGATGAACTAACTATCTGACAATTCCTGCAATATTTGGAAGAGACCAACGAGTACTTCGTTAATATGGACTCATTTATTGGAACACAAGATCATTGTGTAGAGTCTTGTAAAAATAACGAAACCAAGATCGTAAGTAGTGATTTAAACTTCAGGATGGTAACAAAAAGTGAAATATGTGAGGTTTCATCTAGTATCACAGTTAGATCTGTTGGTATGTCTACAATAATGTAAAAAATTTAAAAGTTATATATAGGAATAATTCCATCGAAAATTAATAAATGAGTCTTTAATATTTAAAATTATTCCTGTCTTATGTAATAATAATAGTAATAGTGTTACACATTCATATAGTGTCAAAATGAAAACACCTTCTTCTGTTTGTGAAGAATTTAAGGCTAGTTGTTTCTCAGAAGGTGATATTTTTGGAATCGGATACCATTCGCCTACCACTGCATTCAGGGTTCAGAAAGGACAATAACAACACACCTGCATTAACACTACTTTGTAGTGACTTACTTAACGCAAGGGCAGAAGAAAAATCGTCTGCTATAGTAATGCTGAACTGTTCACATGGCTTCGATTCCATGGAATCAATTTTGAGGTAATGCATTTTTATAATTTAAGAATTGTAGTTGTTTTCTTAGTTTTAATTACTGTTTGGTAATTTTGTGACAGACGGTAAATGATTTAAGCAAGGGTACCTCTCATCTCATTTAAGCAAGGTAAATGGTGTTCCACAAGAACGTTGTTTCAGACCCATCAGTTCCATATTATCTGGAACAGACTTGCAATACACTTAATATGCTTTTAACGCTAAAATACGTGTTTCGTAATAAATTGGAAAATTTGAAATAGGTGTGACTGTTCTAAATGCTTTCTTGAATAATGTGCGTGAGAAATCTTACATCCATAGGACTAACTTTATTAAGGAAATATGTACAGTATTGTCAACTACTTCTGACCGAGAGTGGTAATTGGTAATGTGACATTAAAAGGACGTGTATCCTAAAAACTGTTCGTACTGATTCGGTGGTTACCTCACAATGTCTGGTCACGTGAATTCTATTTGACGTCGAGTACTTGGTTAACTCAGAGTGCTATACAACCACATGTTACACAGTGACACTAGGCTACATCTAGCTCGCTCGCTGGTACTCTTTGTTATTGAGTACTGCCTTCCTGTTTATATAAATATTACATCTAGAGGGAATTAGGAATGAATACAGATGATACAATATGTATGCGTCAGGTATGTGTGTGTATGCAGAGAAGGTTTGACTAAGTTTGACTGAAGTTTCGGTCTCAACTTCGATCTCTTAGCACGAGAGAGGACTGTGTTTTGGAGTTGTCTTGCATCCATCGTTATATTTTATTTTGTTTTATAAATGTAATTACTTTAGTTTGTTTTAAAACCAGCATACATGCTGATAACTGATCAAAAATCAAGACTTTTTTTAATCAAACATATTCAATCTCATCAACAGAGGTATCATCATTAACCACATAACAACGACGTCTTTTGGATTTATAATTAGTAATCCGTTGTTATAAAGTAATTAATTTTAATTTTTATATATTCAATTTAAATTTCAAGCACAACAATATGTATAAATATGTGTGAATTAAACTGATAAACAAATTAAATATTCGAATGTTTTCAATAGGTTTCGTTACACCCCTGACAGTATAGGCTTTTTAATTACTCTACTTGGGGATAAACAGAATGAAATACAAAACATTGTTAAAATACTATCACTGGTAAATAAATACAAATTCTTCAATATTTATATCTTTATTGCAAGGCCTTTCGGAATCAATGATTCTATCATCAGTACTTATAAAAGGAATACATATTTACATTTTCCTAAATACTTAATATTAAAGCAGACTTTTCATTTCATCTATATTTTATATATGCACACTTTTCTTTGAATCTTGTCTTGATGTTCCTTTTTGTTTGGCCAATTTTCAAAAATATCTGATTTGTTTTTTAATGAGTTTTCGTACTTGGTATTTCTTAATATTTGTGATAATTTGTGTTTGGTTTATAAGTGGCACATTTGTTTGTATGCTTTTTAAAAGTTTTCAGTAGTTGATTTGAAGTATAACTTTATGTTGTACATATGAATTATTTTGTACTATTATATTGAATGGTAATGTAAATTTATTTTAGGCCCCAGATAAAGTCTTGTAGGTTTTCATGTTTACTAAATATTTAAAGACATCATGAGCATATTGTATCCACTTTCTTGGGAAATATTTCATTTTATATTTCGAAATAGTTTTAAAATAACTTATAAAAATATTTGAAAAAGCAAAACAAATATACACACAATACTTGTACTGATTGAGGAATGGAATTTATCGTGCTATATACGGAGGAACAAGCGGTATGTTGGTTTCTGGCTTCTGGAGATACTAATGTTTAATAATTTAGTTTAGTTTTTCCAGATTGGTAACCAAAGCTCTCTTAAGAAAATCTTAAAAAATTACTATTATCTGTGCTATTTCCGCTCTTCATCGTGTTCTATTATAACATAAATTTTTGTTTCAAAAGTTTCCAATACTTACGTCTTTTTGTCGGAAATTTCATTAAATAAGACAGTATGTTGATTTGGTCTATTAAATCTGTCTGCCTGAGAACATCACTGGCATACTCCAAATGGCCTATAAAATGTGATATATAAGATTATCTTCATTACTATTATCATTACTATTACGATCATTGGGCAAAAAAAGTCTAGGGCATTGCTAATATTAGTAGTTTAAGTAGCATATTAGTACATTAGAACCACATTTCTTGAAATTTCCTGGTAAGGTATGAGATTGGGTATTGTATCTCTCTCTCTCTCTCTCTCTCTCTCTCTCTCTCTCTCTCTCTCTCCTCTCTCTCTCTCTCTCTCTCTCTCTCTCTCTCTCTCTCTCTCTCTCTCTCTCTCTCTCTCTCTCTCTCTCTCTCTCTCTCTCTCTCTCTCTCTCTCTCTCTCTCTCTTTTCATATGAAGATTTGGCGCCTGGTAATAAGATATAAAAAGATGCAAGATGACTGAGTTAGTGAAAAATACATTTTCATGATTCACGCCATCATCTATGTTCCGTCTAAATGCTGAATGTAATAATCTTTTTCAAACATGAAAACATTTGAATAATTTCTTCTCTAAACTTTAAGCAAGCATAATATTTCATGTGAAATAGCAACATTTTACCTTAGACATTTGATCCCCATGAAAGTAGGACACGAAAAGTTTACGTAAATAAAGATGAATAACATCGAAATGTTACAATAACTTTGGAACTTTGAATTAGGGCCTTAAAGCAACAAGACAAACAGACCGTTTACATTCGTGCAATGTAAATTTTAGCTTTTTTCAAGAATAAACCAATATATTGTGAAGTTTTAAACTGATATTGGCTTTTATTGTTTGTAAATTAATTTAGTATAGTTCGTTGCCTAAATTACATCTGTTACAAACTTATAATCGAGATATGTTGATATCGGTAAGACAAGTTGAAGAGTTTACTAAGTTATCGTATCATAAAGCTATCACCCTGAGGATTCAATGATATCAATATACAACTGGAGCAGAAATAACAATATTGGTTTAAAAGCTTTTAATAAAAATTACAGTGAACAAAGTAGTAGTTCATAGTTAAAGTCTGTTATTACTAGTAATCACAATGTTGCAACCACGGCCTAGATCTAACTAGATGGGTGCAATATGTTCATTTAAAAATTAAACCAAAAAATCAAGTACTCTATTTATTATACAAAAATATAAATTTAATACATGGTTTGCCTTTTATATATATTACGGTACGATCCTAAACTTACGGTGGAGCAACCTAGTTGTCTACGTATAACCATTTCCACCGTATTGGTTGATTCAATTCGAATGTTTAGTTTAGCTGCATTTTACCTTATACTTACTTCAGAGTTTAAAACGCTGTCACAAACTTGTATCCTGGAGCCACGTTTACAAGAATATACTTTGTCTATTTTAATTAAATTCTTTTACCTATTGATTGAATTAGGAAAAAGATTAAATAAAAATTATTTTAACTCGCTGCTAGGGCTAAAAGGAACTGAAGATTCAGACTTTTTACAACTGGTAAAATTAAAAATTCCCGCCAAACACGCTACTACAACTAATTAATGTGCGTGTCCTCGATGTAAATCAGGAAACGTGTGAGTGGCGCTCGGTAAATACGTGGGTCACGTAGCAATAGTGCCACAGCACCTCCACAATATACCGTCGTGTTGTAACGTGCCTAGCTGTGACACTGTCACGTACGAGTGTCACAACCGTCTTTCTCCCATGATATGGAGGGTCTCCAGAAAAAAAAAGATTTCCACCATTTTTGCACTCTTTCAGAATGCAAGTAAAACAAATATTGTTCAGTTTAAAACTGAAATGATCCCAAAGACATCCCATGTATTTTTACGGTGAGTAAAGTAGCTCTCGACAGTTAAGTTGCCTCAAAGGACTTAAATCTGTATGATTAACAAGACAGTTTACTAAAACCTTTACTAAAATAAACTCATTACTATGTTAAAATTTGGTTATCACGTACAAAATGTTGTTAAATAAAAAAATATATTAAAATATATTTTGCATGGTATTTATATAATGTGCATATAGCGTATAAGATATCCATCCAGACCGATCCATATAAAATACATAAGTATCAATAAGTAATAATACTTTGAACTGAAATTAAATTGCATTGTGTAGTTTACACAATATCCTCAAAAATTTGGGTAAAAATACGTCGTATTTATTTGAATTTTTGCAATGAATTTCCTCTACAGTAGATTTTTAAAGTAAAATAGTGCTGGAAAATGCGTGATGTAGGTTTAATATGCCGAACAATGCAGAAGCGACTAGTACAGAGTACCGATAAGACAGTACTGCAAGAAATATATATCTCCTCAACGATTTTGAGCGGGTTTCACTTTAATTTTACACATTTTTATACATTTGTTTTCATTCCGTGTTTTCATTAATGTTCGTCGATGTATAATTTTCTACTGTTGATGTGGATTATCTATCGGCTAATCTTCGTGAGAAAATACAAATGTAAGAGTATTTGTGCAATAAATTTTTATTTTTGAATCATTGCTATGTACTAACATGCATTATTCCACTATGTTACAGCGCTATTATAGAATCATATAGTACACACAAACACACATAAAACACACACACACACACACACACACACACACACACACACACACACACACACACACACACACACACACACACACACACACACACATTATATATATATATATATATATATATATATATATATATACATAATTGAAAACGCATGAAGGTATATATTTATTTATTTACTAGCAGTTACTTGTTTCTTCGCACGCAAATTGTTACACTTTATACGTGTATAAAGAGTTCAGTAAATTATATTTCCAACGGCAACCTTCCTTTATTACCTTGAGTTTTCCTTTGTTGCTGCGATAAATAAATTATATCAAAGAGTATACTTTTAGAAAAATTATAATTTTATTTAGTCCTCGCATTTTGTCAAATTTGCTTTTATTAAACTGTATACAATGTGAATTATCTTAATGTTACAGATCCTATTGTTATAAAATATTTTTTACTTTGATTCCATTATGATGCCTTAAACTATATGTATTGTATTAGTTTTATTTTGCTACCGTTCACTGCATTAGGGTTATAGGTTAAGAAAATAAATGCAGATTAAATTCTATTGGCAAATTATTTGACCAATAGAATCGACTTTCTGTTTTCAGCTTATCGTACTTTTAAGCAGTTTTTACGTTGTTCCTTTTGTAAAGACTCGATAAGTTTATGCATACGTCCAACACACAACTTTTTAGAGAGTTTTATTTTATTGCCAATGTGGGGTTTGGGACGTAAATTATTATTTTTATATATAAATAGCACTCACTTCAATTAATTAGAGTGGTTAATCACATAATTATAGGACATCAATTTTTTTTCATCTAAGGTTATCTCACGATATTTAATCCACCAGACTCTTTTTTCTTCACAGTTTGCTTGTACGATTCCCAAGGAACAGTTTAAATAATACTTGTAATTAGTATTGTTATTCAAGGTGAATGGAAGCCCCCTAAGAGCGAGTTTTATTTTAGTACCTGACATTTCAGAAGGCTTTCGTGAACTAAAAACCTCAAGTTCAATAAAAGTTACTTTAGAAGTAACTGTAAGTCTACTGCTTTGTGGCAGCAACTTGGAAAGCTTCAAGTTTTCTTGAAAACGTTAATTGGATGAGTGCTCTACAAGTGATTGAGTTAAAATGTTTCAACTTCCAGTGAAAGTTAAATTTATTTTCTTTTATCGGTGAATATTACATTTTTATGAAATAAGGACGTTTCTTTCAACATTCCTACGTAACTGTCAATTTGATTATTTATCCACAAACTACACTACAACCTTGGATTAATATGCTTATAGGACATTAACTTCAATTACTGATAAAGAAATAATTAAATTATTAACTGTAAAAATAAATACAATTGAAACAGATTAATGTGTAAGGTGTATGTAAGAAATCAAATATTCAGTACCTATGTAATTCAGATAGTACTATAAATAGATTGAAAAATTATCCGTTCAATATGCAATTTTAATGATGAAAAATAATTTTATTTTATTTCAAACAAAAGCAGTGTATAAATAAAAGAATATTACTATTGTGAAATATATTATAACACTACATTAATAATTTTACAACATGATAGTCTACTCCCAAAATATGTCATAAACCACGAAATACGCGTTGTATAGCGTATAGTACAATGGGAACGAAGGAAGGTTGGATATTTTCAAATTATGTAATATGAACTATATTATAATCACTTTTAAAACTTCTACTTGATGATGCATTTGCATAAAGCCTGATTCAATTTTGTTTCTTAGGAAAGTATGTATCATATTAAATAAAATATCTTAAATTTTTGGTTATCTATATTTTTATCCCACTCGAAAAACTAACTTGATGTAATTTCAGGAACGGTATATGTATTTAAATGGAAAATTTTCTCTCCCGTCTAGAACTCGCGATTTTTCACAGACTGGGTTAAATGGGAGACATCATGTAATATACGACCAATGTAATATGAGTGTGAATTCGTGCAATGCTTCCCTCATCTGGACCAAGTCAGGATTCATAAAAGTTATATTCTTTCCTCATATTTTTGAAATTTATAACATTCGACTAAACATATTTTAAACCCACATAATAATACATGGAAAATTTTTACATAACAACAAATACTATACCACAGGTTAACTATTTATTTTTGTAATGATTTAATACAAACACACATTAATTTTGTACATATTATTATAACCTAAAGCAAAATTATCAATAGGATGCAATATCGATCAACATCAATGGAGTTAGGGCCCACTCACAAGGGACTAGATATTTACATTGAGAATATAGTGATGGGATTTGGTGGCAAACTCCAGTTCTGCATTTTACTTTTCCCTTTAAACTTAAACATTTTATCACTTATACCACTCATGGTTTCAAATGTATTTACTGGAAAAAATTTAGATGCAAATTCATACCATAGATTTTTATTATGATGCCTTTTTTCTAATCTTTATAATAAAATCGTAATATGTAATAAATACATTTATGTTCCTATATACACTTTATACGTAAACATAATGATATGAAACTATAAATCTTCTACGGAAATATCTACCTATAACAATTAAATTGTTCATTATACATACTAAGGTGTTCTTTTATTAATCCTTCAGAATTTTGAGGATTTGTGTCAGTAATTTCAGAACATCTATAATCGTAAGATAAGTTTAACAACACAGTTTAATCGTGTACGGCCAATCATGTTTTTGGCTACAGGAAAAATAGAAGGATAGAGTAGGTGTTATAAAATACATGCACATATAAATTGAATATACTGTATACTAATCATAATGTTACGTAATATTAAAAGTAATAAAATTATCTTAAAAGTATAAAAAAACACGTATACCTAATAAACAACAACGTTCTTATAACATTTTTTAAAGGAATTTAATTAATAAAAACAAAGTAAAATAGAATCAATTATTTAAGGGAAAAGACGTTTTTTGGGTGACATGTTTTTTCATAAGATAAAATAACATTAACTGGTTTAACAGAAATGTCTGCATTATCATACTTGGAAACAATTAAGCAGAAACTTATAAATAAATCGCATTACGTCATATACGGCTTGACCTACAGTCCCAAAAATTAAATTAACGACACATTCTTGATACGGCTTGATATTTATATTGTAAATTTTACAAAAAACCTTGAGGTAGGATGATAGTGCATTTGCGACTATTGTGAGTAGTTGATGTTACCCTAATATCGTATATTAAATATCCACTTTAGTTAAATATTCTCATTTAATATCCGTCAGGTACGCTGCTCGTTTACCCATTACTGTGTGTTCCTGTCAAAAAGAGTCCTTAGATGACTGTTGAGTAAAAATTTTAAATCTGATATTCCAATACATTCTTATGACGTAGCTCTGTAAAATCAGTGCCTGTCTGAACATTTTTTTACTGTTTACTGTAACAACCTCTATCAGCTTCATACTTGGACGTAATGTATGTTGCTATTCACACGAGCTTACATCATAATACCGTGAAAAGTAAATTTCCATTTTAGATTTTTAAACTAATGCGATAATGAATGAATCAGTATCACTTGTGTCCTTTGTATGAAAAATGACAACAGCCTGTTCAGTCGTAGATGATATCCAAAATACACATGCAAAAAGGTTACTGATGTAAACAGTGATAACTTTCAATAAGCACAAAATAAACGTTGCTCACAACTTATTCAACACCTATTTTTCAGACATGTATCTTCAACTGATTTTGTGTAACTTTAATATTATATATTAATGATGTAAAAACGTCCCTAGCAGATGAATGTCATTAAATAATGCTAAAGTGCAGAAATTAACAGTGCACAGATACGAGCATACGACGTGTGGTAGCTACATCGCGTGTATGATTTGATCGCAGGCTTTACCACGAGTGACTGAACACTACACAGGTTTTGATATAATACTGCTGGCTTTGAACGTGATTGGTTAGGTATTACTCATGGCTCACAGTTGTATTGCTCACTCATTATAAAACTATATCTGCAGTGTTAAATCCACTTTTTTGATGTATAAGAAAGTTATTTGCTCTAGGTGATAGAATGTTTTCTATATTAGTAGAATAGTTAAAAAAACAATATTTTTACTACGCTATAAACTGAGCAATGTTCAGAACTGAATATCTTTAACCGTTTTGGTTTGTAGATCTATCACTTAACCATAACAATTTTAAAACAATAGTATAAAAGTGAGTTTCTAATCGCGCCAGGACATCGTGTTTGAAATAGACTCATACGTAGATGGAGACACAGAAGCATTTCATAAGTTTCATGAGGTGATCAAATTTAGTCCCAGTATTTTCATATACAAAATATATTATTTGCCATTTCGATCATGATATAACGATAAGTACCTAAAAGAATTTCATTAATTTATATTTGGAATATTTTTAACGGATAGTCTACATTGCCGCTTTTGTTCTAGTATTGACCACCACTTTCCAAGATTTCAACTAATAAATTTGATGGTTTGGTTTTTCTCTATTTAGAAGCCATCCCTCCTTTTTCGACTTTGCACGTTCCAAATATCTGTTTTCCTCCTTGTTTACTATGGTTCCAATTATAAAGACGTTAAATATGTTTTATTGAAAAAATTACTTAATTACCTATTTAATTATACTTAAGGTACATTTAATTATTTATTAAAAATAATTTTTTTAATTTTTCATAATAAACATGTATTAGAGCGTATCTTGTATTTTGGGAACCAAAGCATGATTACACATACCGTAAGTCCAACACCAAAGGACACAACCTGTTAATAATTTAAAATATTAATCCAAGATTGCACTTGTGTTAAAAATATGGCTTATACATTAACTAGTTCATCACCTGATAATCCTGTATTTATGTAAGTAATCATTTAATACATAGCAAATTGGTAGCAAAGTATTTTGACTTCGAGATATCAGTTTATTCCCTTGCTGATATTAGTATATTACATTATAAGTCAATACTTATAATGTAATATTATAGATTTAGGATTAAAACACATTGCTAAAACAAATCTTTTTAGGATTATTTTCCTAAAAAATGTTTGGCATGGTGCAGAAACCTACATGGAATATGTATGGGTTTTTAAAAATTATATGTTTTGCACATTAGTATTATATGTTGAATGATGTACACAATTCTTTCGGAGCAGTCTTCACGGATGTACTACTCTTCGTCATTACTTTTGATGACCAGTAAATATTTTACTTTATTCGTGACTTATACGGGTTAATACTTTTTATAACCATTTACTACCATATACAGTATTTTATATTTTAATTCACATTAGTACATATAAGATTGTGCTTTATTTTATACAAGAAAACAAAATTCTACAAGTCATACTGCAGTTCGTTTCCCCACGACAAATTAGCATAATCAATATGTATATATTTACATTTTGTATACAATTTTAATGGAATATTTTACTACGAATCCGTCAACGTTTAAGCTTGGACCAGAAACATTTATGTATTATTCGACAGGCCGAAGCAACAAGTTTGTAAACAGCTAATTCGACTCCCCTGAGAAATATATCCCATCAGGTCTAAACTTAACATAATAGTTATCATTTGGAAAAATTAAAAGAGATAGGTTGTTCAACATGAAAGTACAAGGAAAACGGAAGTCCTAGGAAATATATGTACACGATTGTTTCCGTCAGATTTAAGGTACAATTTTCTACGAATTATTCTTGCATATTGCTTATGGTCAGGACACTTTAAAAATATTTTTTAGGTTCCATCTTTTTTATCTCCAATAAAAAAGTCACATATAGAATTAACAATACACTGGTAATAAGTCGCTAGCTAAATTTTGCCATATTTCATCATAATCTAAATCGAAGTATGACATTATCATAATGGAAACCATGCAGCAACATAAAGTTTTCCAACAGTTGAGTAACAACAGATTTACCGTTGCCCAGTTAACTGTAACATATCAGTTCAAAGAATATGATCCAATATAGTTGGCTTTGATCCAGACTGTATTGATACCGGCTGCTGCCAAAGGCTATAAATCTATTATACTTTAATCCAGTGAATAAAATAAATTGAATTTCTTAGTAGTGTATTAAGGCTATTCTTCAGAACGGCTATTTTGCCAACTGCTTAACAAGACTATTTTGTAAGACTTAATAAGATCAAACGAAAAATATAAAACGTATTCCGTTACTGTGATGAACTATTGAAAATAGTGTAATATTTACTATATATAATATTATATTTAATCTACTCCAGTCAGCTGTTAAACTCTGGACTTTTATTACATTAATACAAAAACCAAACATTTTACTACATTAAAATATTTGAAATAATTATTATACCGCGCTGATAAACAGTAATAAAAAGCAGATAGGAGAACAACGTTACTATTTAACTTTGAGTACATGTTTATCTAAGCTTTAACCATTTAATGGTATGATATTATAACATTTATAACGTAAACACAGTGTTATAAATCTCACAAAGTACAATTAAACTGCCCAAGGGTGTATTTTATCAAAAAAGACAATCGAACTGGTTGGCGACTTTGAGATTATTCAAATGCCTATTTAAAGTCGCTTAAATAAAACTAGTGGAGTGGTGAACACCTACGTGCTGTATGTAAGAAGTGTGTTAAAAAGAATGAAATTGTAAGTAATAGTCCAAGTTTTAATAATATATCATACAACGTACTATACCACTTTAAAACCTAGAATGA
Source organism: Homalodisca vitripennis (assembly GCF_021130785.1). Lineage (NCBI taxonomy): Eukaryota > Metazoa > Arthropoda > Insecta > Hemiptera > Cicadellidae > Homalodisca > Homalodisca vitripennis. Next base: position 48,473,417 of record NC_060209.1, on the reverse strand, counting down.
CCTCTGAACACATAAAGTAACTAACTAAAAATCGTTGGTTAGAGTTCTGTCTGAAGTGGTGTGAAAATAAAAACTCGACTCACAGCCCAATATGTCTACTGTGAACTATAGCACTCAAGTTTTAGTGTCTACCTTCGTTACGAAGTTGTTTCAACAATAACGCCAGAGTCACAAATGATTTCAGTTGGATAGCTGTAGAGAGACTAACTTCTTGACCTACTATTACTTGTACTGTAGCTTGTTTGAGTAGTTTTCTTTCTGTTAAATTCAATCCTGGTGAACATATCATTGGTAAAAGTGTCACAGATCCTATGACAATGGGTGATCTAATTTTAGTTTCCTATTTACATTTAAGAAAGGATAAACAAAACTATAATTAACTAAATTTTGTTTTATTACTTTAATATTTGTCATTTTTTATATATTATATTATATATTAAATGATTATATATATATTATATATATATATATATATATTATATATTATATATTATATATTAATCAATATATATTTATATATTAATATAACGGATACTATTAATTTTTTACAAAGTTAGGTGGATATCTGGACTATAATTTAGTGAAGGTTAGCTTTAACATTGCAGGTTTGCTATGGTAGAAAATACTTAGTATAATATTCCATAGAAAAGATCCAGAGGTGTTAAACCACAGGATCTTAGCGACCAATTGATGTCACCCTGTATTCTGTATGGGCTATTCTAAATGATTTAATTGTACATCTTAAGGAATAATGTCCATAAAAATCATGTTTCTCAAATAACCACAAATCATACATTTTGAACTGGCTATGATTTCTTTTGAAATATTTATGGAAAAGGCACCAAATGCCAGTTTGCTCAAATGCCATTATCATGTTGCTGCTTATTCACTCAGTAAGATAGTTAAAGTCACCATAATCCTTCCTTAAATTTCAATGTAAGTTTTGAAAGGCTTAAAAATATATAACGAATTAAATCTAATAGTTGCAATATAAACACTACTTGTTAGTTGGTTGAAAGGAACACATATTATGATTTAATTGCTGAATAAAATGGTTTATCTAAAGTACAAGTTTTTGGAGGAGGTTGTTGACGAGCCGGTAGACCGACCGACGCGGACAAAAAGGTTTTTCGTTTCAAGACGTGTACAGCCTGCTACATGTCGAAGGCTGGTGACAGCCGGTGCTGCGGCCTGTGGACGCGGTGGAGAGGTGTGTGATGGGTGCATCCAGGACAGAGCCTGAGTCGCCGGAGCAAGATATTCTGATCCTCACCGTTACGCTAAATTTTAGTTAGAGCTTGTAACTTGAATTTTCGAGGGACGTTGAATTATTTGGGGTGTAATATAGCGGTATAATAGGTATTTAGTGATTTTAGCTTGGTAAAATGTTATTACTATATAAGTGAATTCGTGCATTTTGATGACGAGGAGATCAGTGTCAGATCACGTGTCTTACCCTAAGATAGAAGCAAAGAAAGAAAGAAATACTCTTATAATATTAGTACTATAAATTGTGTAAAATACAAAAAGTTACTAAACAGAGAAATGATAAGAGGTCTGCATGGTGGTTTCTAGTTTCTGTCTTTCCTTGTAGCGACCAGGAGTCGTGAGGAAGTGTCGAGTCGACCTTAATTATTAAGTTCTTTGATTATATTATATATATATATATATATATATATATATATATATATATATATATATATCTACAGATTTTATACGAATTTACTATACTCAATTGTATGCGATGGTTTAAACGAATGTAATAAATAACGGAGTCCTAACTTAACTAGGAGTCTTGGAAGTATTATTTTAAAATAGTTTAGTGCTTTTTTGTTTGAGCCCGTATTTCCTGTAATCATAAAGATAGAGTTTATATTCTGTATATTATTTTTATATTACTGTATTTCTTAATTTTAAATATAGCTACATTCAAAATCAAATTAAAAACCAATACTAGTGCTAAAAATAATATAACTATTGTGAAGGGTCAGATGAAGACAGCTTTGTTGCCGAAAGACCTCAAAAATAAAAGTGTGATATAGGTTTGTTCATTATATTACATTAAGTGGAATTTAAAAGATAAATATTCTGCTTAATGTTTTCTGGAGATTTTGGTGTCTTTAGAGACTGCTTCATTCATTCTCAAGGAAATGTGTAGGGGTTTGCCGTAATCTAACTTATGCCGTACGTAAAGTGCCATTACAATTAAAAAAATTAAAATTGTTATTCCATAATTTCCATCTTGAAATAAATTAATTATATTAGCTTTTTACCAAAAAACCCGGAGAGGCTTATAAATTAAATGTTTTTGAAGTGAAAACTTCTTTAGGCGCGCGTTGAGCGTTTTAGTAGAGGGTAAAATCCTCGGTTCGCGTCACCGACATGCTAATGATACTAACCTGCATGAAAAAGTCAGTCTCGCTGTGTTTTTTAACCGTAGACTTGGCCGCGGACTACTAACCTGAATGAAAAAGTCAGTCTCGCTGTGTTAAAACTGTCCCGGCGGAGTATGAAAACAGACTGCGAAAATCAGTGACCTTTACGGCTTCCTCTCGCGATTTAAAAGTGAAGCCAATGTCGTACAATTCTGTAAGATGCGTCAAATTAAAGCTCTTAATATTGGCAATCTATTGGTTACATTTTTAAATATTAAAAAAATTTCGAAATAATTTTGATTATTGTTTACATTTTACATAGCGTTTACAATGACAAGAAAAAAGTAGTAAGCGAGGAATTTTTTTTTATTTTTTGGTCAAACAAAATTTGTCAGCGAGAAAGTTGTGTGAAAATAGATGAATATTTTTTTTGTAATTTATCATTTTTTTATTGGAAGTTTAGTTTAGCCTGTAGTAGCGTATGAAGAGATGAGTGAACGTTTCTGCCGGAACTGTAGTTGGCGCATTGGCTCACTGATACCGTATTAACTCAATAAATTAGTTTATTGTGCAATAAAAATACCTTTACAAAAGAACCAAGTTAATTAATTTATTAGTTTTAAAAATATTGTGGGTTTAATTGTTATTGCAATTATATACTTTATCCGTAGCAATAACTGTACTATTTACAACGGTGTTCAACTCACTGTTGTTCACTCGGTGTTTACTCACTTGTATTCTATGTTTATTAATATTTAACCTCTTCATCATGAAATGAGTATTATTACGGTATAAGATTTATCTTACTAGCGTGGTAAAATAGATTTCTAGTTATTTGATAATATTTTTTTGTGGATTTAAAAATTGGAAAATTAAAAAAATGTTATAATAATTTTAGATTTTATGAAATATGTTCATTTATTGTTTTTATTAAGATATTGTTAAGATACTTGTATATTAATGAATTATTTTTTCAACCACTTTGTATTTATATTTTTGTTCATGATTTGTTTAAACCCATCATATGTAACTAATAAATAAAACATAAAAAATTTAATATAATTTTTGCATATAGTTTTAATTACTCTCAACTTAATAGTTCCGTTTTCACTTCTATCGACAGTCCCACGACTGCTACTGTTTTTTTTTTTTTTTTTTTTTTTTTTTTTTTTTTTTTTTTTTTTTTTTTTTTTTTTTTTTTTTTTTTTAATTTCACCCACCCAATAGCATGAATTAAAAATCTCTTAGTTTTACTACAATATTAATGATTTGGAAATCAATTTAAAAATAAAATGCTTGCATATGCTTATATATTTATACTTTGACGTAAAAAAATGAAACATCTTTAAAATAAAGTCGTTAATGGTGCTTCAAACTCGCATTAAATCTAAACTTTATTATATATATTTAAATGTTCTAATGTACCATATATTTGACATTATAGCTAATGATACAAATTATTATGATCACTTAGTGAAGTGTATAATTAACTCGACACACCAAGACCAATATGCATTAAGAATATAATGTTTACAAATATGATTGTAGTGTTATTTTAATTTTAAAAGTTTTATGATTATTCATAATATTTTAATATTTAAAATATTAGTTTCTTTTTCCCTTATACATTTTTCAAACAAATCTACATACTCCCCAACGTAGTATTCATATATAAATTTAGAGGCATTTATTTAGGAACAGTCAGTTTTATTAGGAACTAATAATTATCATTATAATAACCTTTACAGTATTATAAAGACTGAAAACGACTATACACATTTCATATTGAAATTCTTTATAAAAGAGCTACGGCTGTAGAGAAGAGACAACTATTCCCCTGAACATATCTTACGCAACCAATCTGATCTCTACGTGTCATTCCGCAGTGAGGAAGTATTGAGCAGGATGGAGGAGGATAGGATACTAATATTAGATAGAAGATATGTATATATTGTAAGGAGATAATAATTAGTATTAGTAATTGTTCAAAAATCCGTGTAGAATATTTCAGATACTCATTCTGGCTTACCTATTCTGGCAAACGATACTCTGATCCACTGGTACTGTAGCAATAACGCTGAAATATCACCATAAAACTATTTATAACTAAGTTTCAAATAAAGTAGAGAATATGTCCAAGAATGAAAAACTAAGATATAATAACTTGTATAATAAGTCAATGATGATTAACTTTCACGTTTTCTAGTTTATACTGTGTTAAGACATTCCTTACAAAATGGTATCTGAGTTGCTTCAGCCTTTGCGTGAAGAGCCATGTTCAATCACTAGACGTCAAAGTAAAACTGTCTGAGCCAATAATACATGACGGCTTCTAAAGAAGACGGTACAGACTGTAGCTATCTTGTTATTGGCTGAGTATCAACCAGTCAGCCGTCAAAAGGATTTCTTCATCACGTACTGCCAACTTATAACGTCTACTTTTCCTTTTCTTGTTGAAGTGATTTGCTTTATCGTTATTTTCAGTCTTTTCATCTCACCCTCAATTAATCCTACTCGTCACATAACATTTAGCAAACATAAAAATATTAGTTAATGCATTATTGTTGTAGAAAAAACAGTAAGAATATTAACCAATTCTATCCATGAACACTATGGACCACTATTTGTTGGTTTTAAGATTATGTCTGTTATTAACCTGTATATTTGTGTGTCTGTATATCTTATTGTATATTACTTGGAGTTGTAAGTCATGGGGTTAGGTAGTTCATGTTACTGACACTGGATAATAAGTCCTCTTAACTGAGAGACCAGCCATATATTATGCTATAATAACCTATGTGCAATTAAAGCTATTTTCTTTATAATATAATACCTAATTTAACTTCTACATTCATTATTATTACATTTTCAAATATAAGCCAATTTACATATTTATATTGCTTTTTCATGTAAAACATACCCATCTGGTACCTACATAGATAACAGTTTGTATCGAGAGTGTAATGCATAGGCTAATTAAGGCATTAATGTCTTGCTTATATCAAAAATTTTAGGTGTGTGATTATTTTGTGTTATTATTATGATTCTTGAAATAAATTTTACTCCAGATATTGCTTATATTTTTAAGAGTGTAACTGACACATTTCAGTGTACCTTTTTTAAGTTCACTTTTACTTGTTTGTGATGACCGGTGACATTTACTTTTAACGTCACTACTCATACATATATTAGAACCCCTTTTAACATGTTCAGTATTTTATAAGTTATCTAAGAAATCGCTCAACTGACGCCGTTGTTACTCCACCAATATTGAGTGTATACACGTTGTCATTACTCCTCCGATTATTGTCATAGCTCATACATAATGTATAAAGTCTACTGGTAGCAACGTATAAACTCAAATACCACGGTATTCACGCTTGTTATGAACGGATAAAACAATAATTTTAAAGTTTTACAGAGTATTTCTATTATAATCTAATCAGGTGGTTATTTAACTGCAACAACCTAACCACAATTCCTAAATTTGTAATTTCACAATATGCTGTGACGGTGGCAAATTTATTAAATAATAAATGTGAAACAGATGTTCCGATGATGGTGAATTACAACATTGTGATCCTAACAGATGTAATCCAACTATATGACTCATTTTATTATTCGGAAAAATACTGGCTAGAGGAGTAACAAAACATTTTTAATAAACGTTTTCCAATATATAATCTTATAAAACCTGCTACCGATGGTGGTGAAAGACAACGTGGTAATGCAGAAAAAAATATCATTACTATAATATTCAGAGGCTCTACCAAATTTCAATTAATTTTCCTAAATGATACTTAAAAAATTTGACCCTCTATTATTTAAAACATAAAAATAACACTTAAAACTGGACGCAGTAGCGGTACAGGCCACAGGATTTTCAATTATATTGCTATATTTTGTAATATTATTTGAAAATTCTCACCCTTCTTCTAAAAGTGTATAATCTAGCACTATCTAATGTATTAATTTTTAAAGAAATAAATTTTATTTCAAATTATAAAATAAACGAACTGCTGTTTAAAAATTAGAACGAAGCATAAATACATTTGGTAAACTTCATATCAGACAAATTTAAACATATTAACTATGTTATTTATTATTATAAAATCCAATTACTTGCATGAAGAAATATATTTAGTATAAATACTCCAATATATTTACTGGATGTTCGTTTGTGTCATAATATTGTCTCATAGTTCAATTACGCTGAACTAACGAAATATGATAAAACAGATGTATGAAATAAAATCATTTTAAAATACATATTCAGTATTAAACTACTTTATGAAAAGATTAAACTAAATCGAATCATGCTGTATAAATTGCAGAAAACAAAACTTGAGAGTAAAGCATTATCCAATATGTGCAACACTTTTAACAACAGGCTTTTATCGATCAGACTTTTCAGCAAAGGTTTATGAAGTGATCAGAGTTCTTTGTTTCCCTTACAATATACTGGAGAAATCCCTACGGACTCAGCAAAAACTGTTTATGGTCAATCGACCCTTGAAACACCCAATCCCTTAGCAATCTCAAAGTGTCTGCATTTGATTTCTTTGGACCTCTTTTAGAGTAAACAGTTTTGAAAAGGGGCTTTAAAGTATAAGGGTTTTTATGAGTCTATAAGCGTTGCTCGCTATACACTACGCAATCAACCTTTGTTTGAATTTAATAAAAATTATAAAATCATTTTAAAATTTCTTAACTACAGAGTTATTATTATTTTGCTAGAAATACAGATACGGTTTATATAGTAATAATTATTGTGGATTTAAAAGCACGTATTCTTCCAATTCTCACTTTTACTTGCTTGACAAGTTTTTCTGTAAGTGCTTGATGGTTAAAAAACAAAATTATATAAACTAGTATAACCCGCCAAAATAAAATTAATACTTTTGACGCGTTTATATTATAAGTAAATCTAATATATGAATTACATAAAGTGGAAGGGTGGTGTGAAACGAATACGAAACCCATTGTGTTTGAAATAATATACACTTATATAGCTTTGCTTCAAAAGCTAGGTTTAACTGTGTATACTTTATGAATGGGATACGTAACCTAGAAGTATTTCTCAATATTGCAGCCAATTTAAAACACTCCATATACCTTGATGGTCTCAGTTAAATATTAATTTAATTATTTATTAACTTCATCGTCATAAAATAATTACTTTTAAAATTAACATATTATAGTAAAAGATTGAAAAAATATACCGCTATTGTTGTTTAGTACCAAATGCTTTACTTATAGTTATAATAATGTCTAATAAATTGTTGTTATATACAATAGTAGTATAATCCTGTATAAATAAATTTATTAGTGAATCTAAAATTAAGGACTTTTAATTTCTCAACTAGTATAGAGTTTGTTTAAATAGTATGAACATATCATTCGATATTCTTAATTTTGTCCACCAGTAATTAGAAACATATTCTGTTATATCTCTAATATATATATATATATATATATATATATATATATATATATATATAATAATCACTGTTTTGAATAGAAGAAAACAAATAAACATTTTTCACTTCTGTATTTCGGGGGATTTAATACCCCCGTCTTCAGAAAGTTATAAATAAAAATTAATATAAAACTATAACACGTAAACAAGAATTAAGAAAACATAAATGTAAACACAGTGCATAACATTTGATAAGTCCAGCTGACGTGAAATTTTTCTAATTCAATCTTGTTGGAACATTTAATTTTTACAAAGGATGGAATACAACTTGTAATTTATGACAAATTTTGAATGTATTACAATTATTTAATAAGTTATCTTAAATTTAGACCAAATGGATTTTTTGTCTTCAACATAATTTGATGTGCTTGCTCCGTGTGCTTTAAGTTTATTCTGTTGTAGTTTTCATCAGGGCATTGCGGTAGTTGGTGTATTCCTTTTAATTTAAAACACTCTTCAATTTTGTCTTGTTTATTTTCTAGACAATGTCTTGCCAATGGTTTATCTTCATCTTTATGGTAAATGTCAAACCTATGGCCTGTCATGCGGATTCTTAAATGGTTCAATGTTTGGCCAATATATTGTTTGGAGCAATACTTACAATTAATTTGGTATATTACATTTTTTGAATTATAGTCAATTTTGCCAATTGTAGGATAGGTCCTTCCAGTACTACTGCTATATGATATCCGATTAAATAAAATCTGCATTACTGGACTGAAACAGCAAACATTAATTAAATTTAACATTAGTATATTACTTTATATATACTTGAAATATATTGATACATTTTTAGTGCCCCTCTTGGACCAAAGAATATATCAAAGTTTCGAAGTACTGAGTGTTCTTTTGTTTACATACTGAATTTGCAATAGATACCTAATCATTATTATAGTAAGTTCCGATCATTCGATTTAAACTCAATTTGTTGTCGTAAAAAGGTTACAAATATATTTTTTAATAGTTTTTTAAGTATTTTAAATGTACTGATTTTTAATTTTTATTAAATTATTTACCCACAGCAGGTTTTAATTGAAGGTTTGTAGTGCGGTGTATAAATATTACTAAAATTTTAATGTGATTCCATCATATCATGGTGTTTATATACCAGGCTGACTTCCTTACAGAATAATATCAGGTTTTTCTCAGCCTAATTGTATAAATAATATATTAAACCGTTAATAAGTTTAGACATATAAAAAAGATTCTGGAAATTGAAAACACACCGTAAGCTATAAAATAAAAAAGTTGACATTATGTATGTATTTACATGCGGTTTCGCAGTTTTCTTAGGGTAAAACTAAGCATAATAGAACGTAAAAATTACGTGGTGTATATGTGTGTGTGTGTGTGTAAAAAAATATTTTTATGTTCAATAAAATTTGAAAAAAAATTATTATGATCAAACAAATTATTATCGAAAGCTCATAAAAAAAAATTTTTTAAATGAAAAAATACTATTAAAATTATAATTTTTAACCAATGCTGCAATAACCATGGCAAAAAAGGCCTTGTATCTCAAGTTATAAACTTAGAATTTGTGCTGCATTACCATCATTGCTGTTCGCTAAGTAAATAAATAGATGAAAAGTAATTAAATCTTGTATACTAAAGAAATAAACTGGTTTTAATCAATTAAGGAAATACATTACATCATAACACAACATAACTTAATATCATACGTTAATATCATATTAAGCAATATCCATTTTTTATTGGCCGAATCGGTACTTTTTCTGGGCCAACACTGATTGCTCTAAGAATTGTATTGTTGAAGAAAAATTTAGTATGAAACGTATGTAAAATTATGTAAAGTAGGAAAAATCTCCTCGTTAATTAAACAAATGGGTTAAAGAATATTAAACCTCGTGTAACACAACAGTGTATACCCTTGCGTCCTCGTCCACTGTTAGACCATTGCAACGGAGTACGATATCACCATAGCATAGCCTCGGGAATATTGAATCAGGATTGTTTATTCATCAGCTAAAGAAAATTATCAAAATTTATCAAAATAAAACTTATTTTAAGAAAATAAACACTTAAAGGAGTCATAAAAGAGAAACTAAAAATCATCAATAAAATTTTGTTGTATGAAAGACAGATTTTCATTTATATTTTCTTACTGTTTTAATATATATATATATATATATATATATATATATATATATATATGTATGTGTGTGTGTGTGTGTGGTGTGTGTGTGTGTGTGTGTGTGTGTGTGTGTGTGTGTGTGTGTGTGTGTATGTGCCACCAAAATCTAACAAATTCTTTAAAGTAGCACTTGTATCTAAATAGTAGCCAAATGCAACGATATAAAAATTTATCCAGCAAATAAAAGTCATGTTTCATTGTTCTACTTGTGAATATTTTCATATATATATATGTGTGTGTGTGTGTGTGTGTGTGTGTGTGTGTGTGTGTGTGTACTACCTCAATGTAACAAATTACTAAAAGTTGCACTTGTATCTAAATAGTAGCCAAATGCAACGATATAAAATAATTTATCCAGGAAATAAAAGTTATGTTTTATTGTTCTACTTGTTAATATTTTCATATATATGGGTGTGTGTGTGTGTGTGTGTGTGTGTGTGTGTGTGTGTGTGTGTATGTACCACCTAAATCTAACAAATTCCTAAAAGTAGCACTTGTATCTAAATAGTTGCCAAATGCAACGATATAAAATAATTTATCCAGCAAAGAAAAGTTATGTTTCATTGTTCTACTTGTTAATATTTTCATATATATACATATACAGGGTGTTTTAAAAGTATGGGTACGGCTTAATATTTTAAAAACCATAGGAGATAACATCTATAAACTTTGCACAGTGTCATATGGCTATGTAAACTATTTTTCCTTGCTATTACCATGACATGCCAATCATGGGGGGACGGCCCACGGAGGAAAACATGGAAATCTTAAATTGAAGCATGGGTCGAGTGACCAAACTGAAAAATATCGGTATTTATTGTGTTTTATTTATTGTGTTATAAATTTATGTCATAATTTGCTAATTAATAAAAGTCAGTGAAAACACATTGGGTAGTAGATTGAAACGCCGCCTACTGCATCAGAATACGACGATCCAGTCTGAAATGGCAGCGCATAATGAACTTCACAATGTGTACCTAAAACAACCCGCCATTTCTGATTGGATAAACCTTTTGAGATGCGGTTTGCGGCATTCAACTCTACTAAGTGAGCTCTTTCAAATGAGGTATCACTCGACCCATGCTTCAATTTAAGATTTCCATGTTTTCCTCTGTGGGCCGTCCCCCCATGATTGGCATGTCATGGTAATAGCAAGGAAAAATAGTTTACATAGCCATATGACACTGTGCAAAGTTTATAGATGTTATCTCCTATGGTTTTTAAAATATTAAGCCGTACCCATACTTTTCAAACACCCTGTATATATATATATATATATATATATATATATATATATATATATATATGTGTGTGTGTGTGTGTGTGTGTGTGTGTGTGTGTGTGTGTGTGTGTGTGTGTGTGTGTGTGTGTGTGTGTGTGTGTGTGTGTGTGTGTGTGTGTGTGTGTGTGTACCACCTCAATCTAACAATTTCCTAAAAGTTGCAATTGTATCTAAATAGTTGCCAAATGCAAGGATATAAAATAATTTATCCAGCAAATAAAAGTTGTGTTTCATTGTTCTACTCGTTAATATTTTCAGAAGTTTTAAACTAAATTACTGGAAATAAACAATTTTCTGATATTAGGTTTATGATTAAAGATGTAAAGTATAACATACAGGATAAATACTGCACCATATAATTTGTTACATATCTTTTGTACATCTATGATTTTATGATAAGCATAGCTCCCTACGAGGACAATTTGAAGGTATAGAGGATAAGATTAAATAACATTACTGCCAAGTTTTGCAAACGGAGCTATGTGGGGGATCTATGAAACTATATCCCAGTTAGATTAAAGTTGAATCCGTAATACCGCTAGATAATCTCGTGGTAGAAATTTAAATTAAAACGTGCTGTCTTTATGCGATAAGGTTACAAAACCCTAACCACTTTACATTAGTAACATTGGTAAACTGAGAGCAAATGTGCAATCTCCAGAAACAGCGAACCTTGCAGTGGTCAATGGATTTAGTATTAAGGAAGGTATTGACATGTATTATAAAAAATTGTCTAAATTTGAATAGATTACTTGGTTTATAATACACTTATGCAGAGATATATTTTAGAAATGGAATAATACTTTGTGATAAACTGATACGTAAAGTACTACACATTTTTCAAAGGATATGTAATAAAACCTGTTTTAAAACTTGATGAATGGTCCTTATAGAAATGTACAAGGTAATCTCTGGAGTGACGTTATTATTACTGCAGATCATTTTATAATAAATACTTTGAAATAGTGAATTGAAACACAAATCTGTTTATGATGTGATAATTACTCTTCCCTAGTATCGAAATATCATACAAATTATGTTATAAAAACCAAAAATAGCTATTAGTAATTGGTATTAAAATCTATCCCAACTAAAACCAAACATTATTTTAATTATATAATTTGCATACGATAAGTAATAATGATACAGTCATAAACTTGCTACACACATTCTCTATTTTGTTTTATATGTTAAAGTAAGGGTTATCTAAAAAAACTTTTAATCGAAGAAATGTTTTCTAAAATATTCTGTATACAAATAAATTATTCGAAAATTAATTTGTAAGATCTTTTAAAACTTTAACTGGATGCAACATAAGAAATACTAAATTTAATATATTCTGAGATGAGCAACCAACATTAGGTTACACTTGCTTCTTTAAGCTTCTAAATAGCATAATGGAATTTCTATTGAATATAACACAGTTTTAATTCTTGTCTTGTCTTCTTGTCGAAACAAGATGTTTGTAAAATATAACCGTGCCACCTAACTTACAAATGAAGGTGTAATTTTCTTATTTTATTTACAGCTAAAAACTCGCATTTAGTCCATTACAAAGTGTAATCTTTTAAATTTTGTTTTAAAATGGAACTAAATTATTTTACAAAGAAAACAAAAAATAAATTATAAGGTATGTAGACTAGTGTGACCAAAATATATGGAATATGCGTGACCTGCCCACGTTCGGTGGATTCTTGCAAAGTGATATCAAACGCTGTTGAAGAAAATATGAGGACTATGTTAATGGAACACATCTTGTAACTTCAGTGATGTTCTTAATAAAATCAATCTAAAGACTGGCCAAGATTATGCTGCAGAATTTGTAAATTATTATTTCGTGTTTCCGGGAAAATGTGCGAACATTGATTAAAACTGTCCAGATGTTTTATATTCATGTTAATGAAAAAAACCTTCTCTAGAATTCCTAGCAATTTCTCTCGCCACCTGGGATATCTTAGTCGTATTGAAACTGCCTACCTTAGAGGATAATTTATCAATATGCGATATATTACTCAAAAAGGCCGATAATTTTTTGAGGAGTCCGAGAAAGAAATTTATTATTCAAACATCATCAAGTTTCTAATAATTCAGAGTCTTGTAAAATAGCAAATACCTAACACTCACCATTGAGAAGTGAGGGGCAAGCTGTGGACTGTTAACGAACAAAATTTCTTATATCTTCAAAAAATTTTGAATACCTTAGAAAACATATGAGTACTAGAAACTATATGATATGTTGTATGTGATAATTGTAGTTACAATAATATTTATAATGTTGTAGTTTATTTATGAGTTAACCTGAGTTGCATTATATTATTAAATATTAAAATAGTAATAAGTGTACTTTTCAATCTTCAACTTTTCAACTAAATGGACGGTGTATCTACTGGCTCTATCGATAGTTTATTTCATTGAAAAACGCGATTTTTCTATATCAGGTTCACGAGTGAAAGTCTTTTAAATATCATTTTACTCATTCTTATTAATGATCACTCTCAAGAATATACTACATGAATCCCTTCTCTAAACAAGATTTGTTTTTGTCCCCATCCATTACCACTGGGTAGTTAGTAATTCTACTAAATCCTTTAACATTGTATAAAATTAATATGAAGGAAAACTATGTTTAAAACCCACTCTTATATAATAAATTCCAATATCTTATTTTCAAGTTCTAATTTACGAGTAAATTTGTTATTTATATAGAACCCTAGATAACGAACGAAATTCTGGTTGGTTCACAGCGCCGCGGGCTCTTCAAACAAATTGTGATAATTGGAAGCTACACCAGAACCGTCATTAAGTTTAGCTTGTCATTTATATTTGGGTTAGCAACAGTTTAGGCTTAAATATTTAGTTACCACTTTATTATTTCTATTTTGACAACATTTAATAAAGATTACTCACTTTCAATTATAAACATACGATAAAGTTGTAATTTTTTAACTATATTAGGTTTCAATTACTACCCCATTGTAATCTCTCATGGGCCTTTTGTTTCTTTATTGTTAACCGTGTTGAAGTTTTTTAAATAATAGCTATAAGTAAAGTCATTCAGTTATTAATTATAAAGCAGTTTACTACTGATACAAATACTGAAATCGAGGGAGAATAATTTGAAATCTTCCAAATTCGATTCAAACCCAGACACACCTACGGTTGACAGAATTCTGTAACTGGCAGTAATGGTTTAAGAGTTTCTCAGGTTATTCAATTTAACCTTTATTTCAGTTTTAATGGGTTTTATAAATATAGTAATAATAGTAAAACTTTCAAATACCCTTTATATAACTTTGTCTGCTTACAAAAAAATAATGTGAGATACTTGCAATACACCGGTGGATCGCCAAATTGTGATAATTGGAAGCTTAATCAGAGCAATCATTTCACTATAAATTATTCTTTATATACTAGGTTCACTCTAGTTCAGACTCGATAATTTTATTATTTTAATTATATTCACAAACCTCTTGCTTCCTATCGTGTACAAATGTATTGCATAATAGAAACTTTTAAGTTAGAATTAAAACATTATTTAAAAATTATCTTTATCAATATATTTTGAATTTGTAGAGCTTACGAAATGCTGTTTGGAATCTAAGTTGAAATATTTTTGGAAGTGTCACCAAAGACCACTATAATCATATAGAATTGAGAAAATTAAATATATTACGAACCATTATTCTTGGCAAAATAGTAGATAGTAATACGATAGTTCCATGCCTTTTTATAAATAGGTAACTTCAGACATAATGTAAAACATGACTTTTGAATAATCAGTTAGCAAAAACTCACGATTTCTCTTTGTCCCTACGCTCAATAGCTGTTGATATACAATTTACCGGTTACTATACTTATACGAGTATTTCATATTCCTAAGGAAGTGATCATAAAATAAAGAAAATACTTAATGACAATTAGAAAATAAATACAGCTTTTACCAATTTTTGTCCCAGTTTTTCAGACGCAATTAAACTCGCTTTCTGCGTGCTGGTGTCAAAAGATCATCTTATACATGAACACAAGGAAATCTTATATACGTATTGATGTACCATTATTTGATGATGAAGCTAGATTTTTGCCTTTGTCAGTGTCCGTTAAAATAAGTTACATATTTCAAATTGGTTGACTTGGAGGGTTGTAATTTTATTTAGAACTCCAACTATACTCCCCCTATATTGATATTATTAATAGTAAGCATCGGTCTATTAAAAGTTGGTCTCTGGGCCAGGACGTTTTCTGCTGTGGGACGAAAGCGGAACCTCCTCCTATATTGACTCTAAGTCTGGTGTTCATTTTACCTGGTTTACAATTTTATAAAATACTGTTACGGGTTTCTCAATGCATTGGACAAAAACAACTGAATAAAAGCTTATTAACATAAATATTATGAAGTGCCATACAGTTACGAAAATCAGGTTTCTCAATTTTAGATTTAAGTCCTAATACTAAGCTAAAAATCACCTTTATAAATAATTTAATGTTGAATTTGAAAACTTTTAAGATTTTGTACTCATACTTGGATTTTATGCTATATTTTTATTGGGTATAAAACATTAGCAAGAGGCTCTGCAGACCATTAATCTACAACTTTAAATCAAATATTCTCGTAAAATTGAACAAATGTTAGTCAAAGATTACGTTTCTAAAACATTACCCGTTGACTGGCAACGGTTATATATATTCCAATTTTATCTCTATACCCTATCCTAGTACTAGATTATACGAATTTTCAGAAGACATTGTTTATGATTAGAATTTGTATTTGGAGCTAATTAGAGAGAGAGAGAGGTTGAGAGAGATGGGGGATGAGAGGGGAGAGAGATAGAGAAAGGGAGAGAAAGAGAGAGATACAGAGAGAGAGAGAGAGAGAGAGAGAGAGAGAGAGAGAGAGAGAGAGAGAGAGAGAGAGAGAGAGAGAGAGAGAGAAAATACTTGTACTTCGAAATTACCGTGTATTACATAATACATTACTGTTTTGAATGTGTACGAGAATATGGAATATGTTTAAAGTTTCATTTTTTTCTTTTTTTCATATTATGGTACATCTATCATTGCATTTTTAAATCTATCAAGAAAATGTTTTCTAAGTCTATGGCTGTTTATGCTAATCATTTCCTTACGAGCTGGTATATATTCACCGTGCATATATAAGCATGCTTCGTTAGCAACGTGCTTATAACATTACTTAGTGCTTTCCCATGCTTTAGACATGACGTCATACACTACACTAATGCATATATATAATTAAAAACAAATTTCGATGTAGAAATTTAGTTTCCCTACCAGTACATTTTACAGTGCATTTTTTTGTGCGTCAGCGAAGCCTATCACTCGTGGGACTGAAAATATTCCATTTCTGTTTTTTATCTGTCCTCAAACCATCGAACACTATAGTAAAATACCTTAACGACAGCATTTTGCATAAACCCTAATTTATGTATTAGCATCACTGGGTTTTATGATGGTGAATGTCACTTTATTGGATTTGTCTGGTTGTAAACGAAAATTGTTATTGGTCTTATTAATTTTAATTATAAAAACAATAAAATCGTAGAATAACAATTAATTGTGCGAAGAAATATCCTCAGTGAAGATATTTACGCAGCACGTGATTTACCATACTCTTTTGTTAGTAAAATAAGCATAAGTAATAAAATTAAAAATTGAGAAGTAAAGAATAAACTGTGTTTGAGATCTAATTTTGTAATAATACTATTCCTTTAATAATACTATAATTAAAGGAACTGGACATAGGTTAATTTCTGTGAAAGAAACTAATGAGATCCCAGATTGAATTTTTGACTAGCAGATTTATTACCGAGAATAATATAGATATACTGGAAGCATTGAGATGTATTTCGAAAATAATTTTTTCGTTGAAAGTTCTATTTATTATTTTTAGTTTACGGCTGTGTACGCATAGGACTAATTTAAAGTAAGAAAAATAAAAATATATTTTTGAATGATAAAGTATTTATTGTAATGTATGTGTATTGTATTTATATAGTAATAAATATTATTACTATATGTTATTATTGAACTTTGAAGTTATATCAGTTGAGTAACACATGTCAGCTGGTAAAAAATATATGATTTTATTTACAGCTTTAATATATCTGTTTCCAAAATGAAATAAAATGTAATCAGTACATCTAAATATTATAGTAAATTGTAGGCATATATCTTTGCTATGACATTGATTTTTACCCTAAATATTGGTAAGCGATGCAGGTAAATGAGGCAGACGATGTGATTTGGCATCACGCCAGAGGCTGAACACTTCCCGATATCTGGATTCTCTTTCAAGTGGTACATTTACGTACGTAGAGCATCTTGATACGTTGTTTACGACTTTCACTTGATTTATAATGAAGGGCCTCATCTAGCACTTCATGATTAGTGATGGATTAAATTTAAGAGACATGTAAAAGAATGAACCATGTTTCTGATTTCTGTGAACAATGGCATGCAAATTTTAGTTACGGCTGATCGAAAATAATCTATAAGGTTAAACCTCATAGATACAATTTTAAAAAAGTAGGTACATTGTTTGATGTGATGAATAAATTATACTATTATGCTATAAACGGTTTGGAAAATATTGGAGGAAGCGGTTAAATAGCTTATGCCTTTTCAATTGTGCATTGTATGTGCTAATTTATTCCTTGGTATTTTTTTAAACATTGAGTAAAAAGCAATAAAACTCACATTTACCGACTTGTTATACCAATAGGAGTACTTTATAATATATATAAACAGTTGTTTGTTTGGTTTGTTTTTTTGGTTTGGAGGTGGTGTTATATATACCTTTGGTTTTATATATATATATATATATATATATATATATATATTTATTTATTTATTTATTTATTTATTTACATACAATAATTACATATGATAACCTGTAAGAAGATAATGTTTTATTTAATTAATAACCCGAAAAATATGTATCTTTTAGTTAATAATGAAAGAAAATCATAATATGTGATTGTTATGAGATGTTATTATGGCATTTTGTGTTGTAATTTAATGTGTTTTTTTAACAATAGTGGCCTTTTAAAGAGCACAAGATGATTTGGCAGGTTCACATACTTCTAAATGTTAACATCTTGTGTAAATGAATGTTCTTTTATTGGTCACATTTTTTATGTTGTCATGTAAATATTACAAACTCAGAGGTCTCACAGGGCTTTACTAGGACCAGTAAACAAAAACTGCTATAGATGCTATATGGTCCACAAACGCTAGTTCCTAGTCTGACCGTTTGATGTTGCAGAGTAAATATAACAGACTCGGGGGTATAACCGAGCTTAATAACTAGAAACAGTAAACGGAATCCGTTATAGATGCTCTATGGTCCAGTAATTCTAGTTCCTAGTCTGAATGTTTGTTTTTATTGTGAACAGTACTCCAGTAGCTGTAAATTAAATTAGTTTTATAACATAAGTTCTTTTATGAAACTGTTTTTAATACAATAAGAAAAAATAATAACTTTTCCAACATGATACGTCTGCTCAAAAATTTATATATCTTTCTCTTTAGAATCATAACAGCCTCACTCCATTGCATGAATCAAGATTTTTTGATTAAAGTAGCCAAATTATAAGAAAAGTATAAGTACCAAAAAGCCAAATAAAAGGCCCGAACGAAAGCTTTAAAGAATTGAAGCCATACTGGGCTTCAATCTCTGCTCGACTGCAAATCGTGTAGTACGGCATCACCCATTGAGAACAGACTTAAAATCTAGAAACATTACACTTTAGCTATTCTGGACAGAAAACTTTATTTAGAAATTGTATTTTTTCGCTGGATTAGCTTAACAATCTTGTATCTTTGTTTGAAGGCTATTTTTGACTACTACGTAATCAGTCGTAGGTAGTAGGTAGACGAATGCAGATGTATTGTGACCTGTATTCTGTAGTTCAGTTTTAATGATTAGTGTTGTGTATAGTTTTTGGTTGAGTGCGTGTTTTTAGAATTAGTGAAGTTGACACACAACATAGTGGTTGTGAATCTTGACTTAGGCGTGCCACAACGCTTTGCTATAATTTGTTTATTTTAACCTAGTTTGTAATTATGTATTAGCTTAGTTATTACCTGAAGAAGAGATCAGATTGTAGATATCGAAACGTTGTGTTACAGATTTTGACTGAACGATGGCCAATCCGGAAAAATCCTGTTTCCTTCACAATCTTGTATCCTCTATTACGCCGAAATCTTAAGCTCTAATAAACATAATTTTCCGTTGACTAGTCCTTGGATAACCCGTCAATCTCACCAAAAGCAATCTTGTTACGTAGAATACTTAACATTCTTAATTAGTTGTTTGTAATTTAAATTAATGGCAAGTGGTCGTTAAGTTAAAAAAAAATTTAATTAGCGACCCCAAGTTGAGTGTAAGTGACTTCTTTACTTTAGTTTATTGATACCACTGTGCTGGATACAGCCCAAGGGAACTAAACCCCTAGTTTTATATCCATGCTCCTTGCATACTTTATTGGGGACATCCCTCTATGGAACCTGCACG
The DNA here is from genome assembly GCF_021130785.1 of Homalodisca vitripennis. NCBI lineage: Eukaryota > Metazoa > Arthropoda > Insecta > Hemiptera > Cicadellidae > Homalodisca > Homalodisca vitripennis. The sequence continues at coordinate 48,453,596 of NC_060209.1, read as the reverse complement.
TTCACATTGTCTCATGAGAGCATAAGTTAGTAACTCACGCATGTGAGAGCTACTCACAAAAGTTGCAGCTCCTTGAGCTATTAAAGAAACATTTTACAGTATTAAAAGTTTATGTTATGTCATAAATTTTCTTTCAATATTTTAGTATTACTTATACCTTATATCGGAGGTTTCTGTATATAATTTAGAAGTAGTAAGTAAAAGAAATGAAATAATCGTTATTAGTTTGTTACGGTTAGAGTTTGCTGTCAAGAAAACCATAGGGCCTTATTGAAATCGTGCCGTTTGCGGTCTGTATGATTCTCTGCGATACCTCTTTATATAAACACAATAAAGACTTGAAACTTAGCACGTAAGCCAAAAGAAACACCTATTTATTATGAGATTAAAAGGTCTATAGGCAGATTGTAAGTCTCTCTGCCTGTAAGTGCAACAACTCATTACATTAAGCTACGCAGATTCATTATTTTAAACGTAGAATTAATAAATTTTTCAGGCAAAAATAACGTAAATTGTTACTGTGTCTTCATGGAAAATATTACCGGTTATAAAATTCTGTAATATTGAAACGCTTAACCTTTTATTGCTAATATAAGTTTAAAGCTTTTGATACAATATTATTAGCTTTGTTCTACAATATATCGATACCACTGAAGTATCAGTAGATACCTCTATGATGCGTTAACCTCATAATTCTTATACGGTTATTAACAAAACCAGCTTTCCGTGTTTTGAATTTGTATATTCATATGTCTACGCTACTTGATGTAAAAATGGAGCTGGTAACATTATATCAAATAGGAGAAAACCATATTTCGGGTTTAAAACTACACCAATAATAAGATTAGGTGAATTATAATTAAATTTAAACATATATATATATATATATATATATATAATTTCAATAAACATTGAATCACAAAAAGTACTTGCTCCGCCGGGAGTCGAACCCGGATCTCTCACTTGCCGGGTGAATGTGCTACCATTACACCACAGAGCGCTTACTTTTTCCGATTAAATTATTTTGTATTTGGCCGTACCTGTCACATATGCGTTTAAATAAGCAAAGTAACATATGATCGGAAGGCCAAATACCTGTCAAACGACTTTTATTTACATTTAACTAGCACATTAGCACATTCACCCGGCAATTGAGAGATCCGGGTTCGACTCCCGGCGGAGCAAGTACTTTTTGTGATTCAATGTTTATTGAAATTAAATAAGGCTATTGCCATTTATATATATATATATATATATATATATATATATATATATATATATATATAATTATAAAGTTATAGTTATAGTTCTAAAAAAAATTATTATTAAAATACAAGGCTAGACCTAAATGTTTACAATTATTTTCTTTATTCAAAAACCTCGTATGTACCTACAGATTTTGCCAGTTATTTTTTGCAGCAATAATATTATTTGTATCATAACCTAAGTAGATAATAATATGGGGTTCCTGGCGCACTTTCGGAGCCGACCGAAAAGCAATGTAAAATACTGTTCAATGTACCATAAAGGAAGCTGAGAAATAACACAGCAAATCTCAATGAAAAATTAACCGAATCTACAGTCGTTCGTCTCCAAAAGCGATCGGTACATTACTATCTACTCTGTGGAATGAAAAATTAACCAAATCTACAGCTGTTTGCTTCTACTTTCTTAAGCTGTGCTTTGTAAAATGTTGTCAAATCTGCTACGAATAAAGGAAAAATCTTCAATGACAGTCGAGGTGTGCTACTACAGACCGACCATCACGATAATCGCTTCGCCTGCGTCATATCCGTAGTGATATCACGCCGTGAGAGGCGCAATCGTTGGTTTACAAGCACCATTTAGTTAAATAAATTTTTCTATCTAAATGGAGCGCAAAAAAATATCATGTCCGTTCTGCAAAAAAGAAATTTTAAGAAAAAACTATGATCGCCATTATAATTAATTCTAAAAGTCACGAAAAAAACAAGCAAATTTACGATAATGAACTAAATTATTTAAGACAATGGGCTAGAGAAAATAAAATTGCCGATCACGAAAACATGTTTAATATTGAGAAATTACGTGAATTAAAGAGAAATTTCAAAGTTGAAAAGAAAAATCTCGACCTATTTAATGATGAAAAACTTCATTCAATAGCTGAAAAGTTGGCTATCGGTACTAACGATAAAACCAAGTCTGAAATGATCGAAGAAATTGATAAAACTCTTAAAGTAAAATCCGAAAATATCATTGATGTAGAAGTTTTATCCTCAATACACGGTCTTTTCAAGCAATACATTTTAACAAACTTGAACGACAATTCCATGTCAATTTACAAATATCTTTCAATTATGCGGTCAGAAATTAAAAGTTTAATCGAGAAATTTCAAGAAAATGTTAAAAATATGAAGGGCTATCTCTCTTTGGAATGTGAATACGAACGAACTTTAGTGAATGGTGAACCGCAAACATGTCTAATGTATTTTACTATCAAACCAGACGAAATCGTTGACGTAAACGACTTTATTACTAAGCAATTTAATAAATTAACACATCGAGAACAAACGAATAATCCAAATAAAGGTTCCGGATGGACATTTAAAAGTTGTAAACAACTAGTTTTGAGCCTTAACAAACACGAAATGATGAATGCAGGATCATACATCGATTTACCAAAGAATATCAAAGATAAAAAAGCTTGTATAAATATAAAAAATAGAGATGATTTTTGCTTTATTTACTCAATAAGATGTGCTATTGAAAAACCAGAAAGAGACTGTGAACGTGTAAAGCAATACGAAAAATTTGTGAATGACGAAATATTTTCAGGTTTTGAGTATCCAATGTCTCTGAAAGATATACAAATATTTGAAAAACGAAGCTACAATTCCAAGTATAAGTATCCAACAATGTCTATCAATGTCTACAGTTTTGATGAAAATATTAACATTGTTCCGATACAAATTTCTGAAAAATATGACGCTGAAACAAACATTGATTTATTGTATGTTAAACAAGATGATAAATCTCATTATGTTTTGATAACCGATTTAAATAAGCTTGTTTCTTCGCAGTTGTCTAAACATAAAGAAAGAAAATTTTTGTGTAGAAGATGTTTAAGCCATTTTTACAAATCTGGAGATTTAACAGATCACTTAGAAATTTGTAAAAATCATGAAGTTTGTAAGCCAATTATGCCATTTCCAGGTCAAACAACTAAATTTACTAATTATCAAAAGAAATTTAACCATCCGTACGTAATTTATATGGACTTTGAGAGCATATTAGAAAAAATTCCGACATGCAAGAACAATCCACAAAGATCGACTACAACCAAGATTCAGAGGCACATTCCTTATGGTTTTACTCTATATTTAGTGTCGAATGTGACCAATCGCATGTACAAACCGATATGTTATCGTGCCAAAAATGAAGAAGATTTGAAAAACGTCCCGACAAAATTGTTTGAAGAACTCAATAAATTATCGAAATACATAGCGAAAAAATATAATTCTAAGAACATGAAACCTATGAAATTGACAGAAGAAGAAGAAATTTCGTATCAAAATTCAAACGTTTGTCATATCTGTGAATGGTCTGCTTATGATGTTGGGTCAATTCAGTATGGTTTTACTCCTGATAGTTGGAAAGATAAGAGTTATAATAAAGTGAGAGATCATTGTCATTTGACTGGAAAGTTTCGAGGCGCAGCTCATGCATGTTGCAATCTAAATTTGAAATTTCCTCAGAATATTCCCGTTTTCTGCCACAATATGTCAAATTACGATACTCATTTGTACATAAAAGAATTGGCTAAACAATATGGAAATGTTGATTTGATTGCAAACACCGATGAAAAATATATAAATTATTCTGTAAATTCTGGATATGGCTATGAATTCGAAGGTGATAAGCCAAGAAAATTCATCAAGTTTTCGTTTGTAGACACGTTCAGATTCATGGCCTCGTCTATAGAAAAGTTAGCTAAAAACCTTAAGAAAGACGACTTCAAACATACAAATCATTTTATACAAGATGGTCTGAACGCAATTCTAGATAGACAACCAAATGACGAAGAAGAAATCTTTAAAATTATATCTGGAAAAGGTATATTTCCTTACGAATTTATCGATAGTATTGAAAAACTTGATTACACAGAACAGCTGAAAATTCAAGATTTCTATTCACTTTTGACAGACGAGAGCATATCTGAGAAAGATTTTCAACATTACTTGAGCGTTTGGAACAAATTAAAAGATAAAAATCTTGGAAATTACTCTGATTTGTACAATATCCAAGATGTATTATTGCTTGCTGATATATTCGAAAATTTCAGAAACATTTGCCTTAATTGTTATAAACTCGATCCGGCACACTATCTAACAGCTCCCAGTCTCGCATGGGACGCAATGTTAAAATTAACGAAAATTGAGCTTCAGCTAATTAACGATTATAATATGTATTTGATGATTGAAAAAGGCATTCGCGGGGGCATTTCTCAGTGTATTAAACGATATGTGAAAGCAAATAACAAATATTTAAAAGATTTTGATAAGACAAAGCCCGAAAACTATTTACTCTATCTCGATGCAAACAACCTTTATGGGTATGGTCTTATGCAAAAACTGCCGTTTAGTGATATCAAGTGGATGGATCCTAAAACGTATACAAAAGAAGAGTGGCAAGAAACAATTTTGGAACTCACTGGCGACGAAGATTATGGCTATATTCTCGAAGTCGATCTTGGATATCCAACAAATTTACACGAACATCACAAGGATTTACCTCTTGCTCCAGAACATTTTAAAAACAAACTTTGCACAACTCTACTGGATAAAACTGAATACGTTGTTCATTCGAGAAATTTGAAGTTCTATTTGGAACAAGGTATGATTTTGAAACATGTGAATAGAGTTATTGCATTCGATCAGAAGCCTTTTATGAAAGAATACATTGATTTTAACACAAACATGAGAACCAAAGCTACAAGCGACTTTGAAAAGGACTTTTATAAGCTGATGAACAACTCAGTTTTTGGAAAATCTATGGAAAATGTGAGAAACAGATGTGATATTAAGCTTGGAAATGAAGAATTTTCAATGAAACAAGCTAAGAAAACAAATTTCAAATGCTTTAACATCTTTGACGACAACTGTATAGCGAGTCACATGTACAAACAAAAGGTTAAATTTAACAAACCGATTTACATAGGATTTTCAGTTCTCGACCTCTCAAAATTGCTAATGTACGAGTTTTATTACAACAAATTAAAGAAGTTTGATCCAGATTTGAATCTGTGTTACATGGATACAGACAGTTATTTCCTAGAATTGAAATGAGATCCTTTTAAAATTATTAAAGAAAATATAGATGACTTTGATACAAGTGATTATCCAAAAGATCATGAATGTTTCACTACTAAAAATAAGAAGGTAATAGGGAAATTCAAAGATGAGTTAAATAGCGAAGTTTTAGAAGAATTTTGTGGTTTAAGGTCTAAGATGTACTCGTACAAATATCTAGATAAAAACCCAGTTAGGTGTAAAGGAATTAAGAGAAGCGTTGTAAATAAAACAATAAATAACGAAAACTTGAAGAGATGTTTGTTCGAAGATAAAGAAGAATTTAGGGAGATGACAGTCATCAAAAGTTATAAACATGAGTTGTACACTGTTACCATAAACAAGCTGGCACTGAACGCTAAAGATGATAAGAGAATTGTCCTAGAAAATAAGATCGATACAGTACCGTATGGCTATAAAAATGAAGCAAAATCTGATATATTAGACGAATTAAATAAACTTGGAAACTTTGATATGTAAATGGAAGATGATTTAATTCACTGTCACAAGTGTAAAAAGAAAACGAAAAATATAGATTCAAAAATCGTTCAAACTCAAAATGGATTGTATAGAATTGCTGCAAAATGTTCAAAATGTAAGACAAACAAGAGTAAGTTTATAAAGAATCCAAATCCAAAACCTGTTAAGCAAGAATTGAAGACTAAAGATAAGATAGAGATTGAAGCTCGAGAAATTCATGCACCAGTACGAAAAAAGTTTAAAAAGAGAAAAATTATAACATTAGGAATTGACGATTTATGGGCAGCAGATTTAGTTATAATGTCTAACTATTCAGATCAAAATGATGGATTCAAGTATATGTTAAATGTTATTGATACTTTCTCAAAATATGCTTGGTCAAGAGCTATCAAAAGAAAAAACGGCAAGGATATTTCAAAAGCTTTCGAAGATATAGTAAAAGATGCCATAAGGATCAATCACAAACCTCCTAACCTACTTCATACAGATAAGGGTTTAGAGTTTAAAAATAAAGAATTTAACGATGTTTTGAGGAAATACAACATTAAGATTTATCATACTGAAAACGAAGAGAAATCAAGTATTGTAGAGAGATATAACAGAACTCAAAATGAAAGAATGAAGGTTCTTTTTGAGATTAATAAAAACTTTAAATGGATCGATATTCTTCAAGAAATCGTAAAGAAATATAACGATACTGTTCATAGCACAATCAAAATGAAGCCTAAAGACGTAGATAAAGATGCAGAAAAAGAGTTGTTAGAGTCGGTTTTTAAGTATGTTCCACCAGAAATTCACACGAAAACTAAATTTAAAGTCAATGATCATGTAAGAATTGTTAGTAAAAAACAAACATTTTCGAGCAAATATAAGAACAATTGGTCAAGAGAAATCTTTGTAATTTATCAAATTAATAACACAGATCCTGTAACTTATAGTATAAAAGATTTAAATAATGAAGAAATAACCGCAAATTTCTATGAATATGAATTGAGAAAGTCAAAGCTGTAATTTTTTCTATATAAATGGAGTCTCAAAAGAAATGTACACAGTGTCAAGAATTTAAAGATTTTGAAGCTTTTTATAAAAATAAGAATAAAAAAGAAGGATTAGGGTCTATGTGTAAGGATTGCCGTAGTAAATATGAGAGAGAATTATACGAAAAAATAGAAAAATTAACGTTAGAAGAGAAAAAATGTTGCGTTTGTAAAGAAATTAAGAATATTTCAGAATTTCACAACTGGCATTATAGTAAAGATAAAAAACAAGCTTTTAGTAAGGATTGTGCTATAAGAATTTTCCGAGAAAGTCAAAATAAACCGACTCATTGCGAATGTGGAAGAGTTCTTCAATGGTTACCTAGTTATGCTAAACATTTACAAACAAAATATCATAAGTCAAGAGTTTTTAATAAAATTTAGTAACATTTTCATCGTGTAATAATTTTTTCTATTTAAATGGAGTCTCAAAAGAAATGTACAAAGTGTCAAGAAGAGAATAGAAAAGACTGTTATTGTAAGGAATTATACGTTAAAATGGACAAATTAACTTTAGAAGAAAAAAATTGTTACTTTTGTAAAGAAATTAAAAATATTTCTGAATTTAATAACTGGCAGTATAGTAAAGATAGAAAAGATGCTTTTTTCAAAGATTGTGCTAAAAAAATTTTCAGCGAAAGTTATAAAAACGAAATGCCTTGTGAATATGAAAAAAAGATTTTACAATGGTTACCTAGTTATGCTAAACATTTACAAACAAAATATAATAAATCGAGAGTTTTTAGTAAAATTTAGAAACATTTTCATCGTGTAATTTAGATATTCTATAAATCAGTCGAGATTCTGTCATATTTGTAGTAAAATGATTTCCGTTGTATAAAATATTTAAAGATTCTTTCATTTGGTTGTATAGATTTATACTATTTGGATCACCATGTCTTAATAAAATTTCCATTTCTGGGTAATCAATTTCAAGTTCTTTCAATCTTTTCGGTATTTCTCTCTTTTGAGCTCTGATAACGTAATAAGGATATTCCCACATGTGATTCTTCTTAATTAATACAAAAACATGGTGTTTTTTCTTAGCAAAATCTTTACAAACAAGGTCTGGTTTCATTAAGTCAATTTTACACTTTGTTTTGCGAATATTTCCGTTTTTATTTCATCTTTAATTTGCAAGTGTTTAACTTCGTCCTCTAAATATTTAATCTTGTTTTCAAGTTTGTACTGACCAAATTTACGAATACTTGGCAAAACTTCTTTTGTAACCCAATTTTTGAAGATTTTTGCCTCTTTTTTATGTGATCTCAAAATTAAAGAATAAAGTCCAGATTCATTGATAAAAACAGTGTCAGGATGAAGATTGTTAAGGGGCCATTCAAATAGCCCCTTGTTTTTTTAAGTAAAAATATTGAATTTTGTCATCATCATCAACATTTAATTTAATTGCGTGTTTTGTTTTTTCATAACCTAATATTTCACAAACATCTTTAGCCTTAAACCAGATTACATTGTTTTCGTCAACAATCGTTACAATGTCTTTATTATTGAATGTAAGTTGATTATTGAGTAGCTCTACAACTGACTCCATTTAGATAGAAAGAAATTTAACTAGTTACTTGCAATCTTAAATATATTGTTGTTTTACTCTCATTATTTAATAGATTTCCTTCAGAGTCTTGAATAGTCAGAACGATTTTTTGAATTCTTTTAATATTTTTTCTAATTGGAATATAATCGATTTCATTTGGTTTTTCACTGATTTTTGATCCATAAGCAACACTTGGGAAAAAAGTGTACAAAATTTCAGATTCTTTGTGTAAATGTTCGGTATGATTTTCAAAACTAGGTTCAACGAGATTGCAGTGCACTTCAATTACATCAAACGGTCTAAATTTTGGCGTTTCATTTCCTAAATATACCTGATTTGGCTCAATAGTTTCTTGAACAAACCCTAATAAATCTACAATAATTGCTGAAAACATTATTCTTACTGGTGATTTTATTTGAATTTTATTAGAGAGATAATTTTTTTGCATTTCAAACTTGTTTTCGTCAAAGTTTAAAGATTTATCTGATTGTTTGAATGTTTTCAGATAATTTTTAAGGGAATTTTTTATTTGATCGAAAGTATAATATCCTTTGTTTAAACCATAGTATTTTGTTATGTTCTTCTCACTAAATCCTATGCAATAAGGAGAACTTTCACTAATATTTATTACAAAATTGTCAGAATAAAAACCGCTTAAACCGATAAAATAATTTGATTCTTCCTCTAAGTGTATAGGATGTTCCAAGTTTAAAAATAATTGAGAGCTTTCTGAAGTCAACTTGAACAGCTTCATTTTCGCAAGCGTTGCTTCAAGATGAAAATCTTCTATTTAAATGGAGAAATTTTTAAAGCAAAAAGATCAGATAAAACTTCAAACGTTTGAAGAAAATAAGAAAGATCAACCAATCAGATTGTTAATTGTTGGTTCAAGTGGATGTGGAAAAACAACTTTATTATTGAATTTTATCTACAATAGGTTGATTCCTTATTCCAATTTGTATGTTTTTAGTAAATCTTTAGAACAAGACGCATATAAAAAATTACAAGAAAGATTTGAGAATATTGAGAAGAACTTAAGTAAGAAAATATCATATTTTTATAATGCTTCCGAGGACATAGTTCCATTAAGCGAATGTAAACCGAATTCTTTAATCGTTTTCGATGACTGTATTTTAGAAAATCAAGACGTTATTAAGGAATATTTCGTAATGTCCCGTCACAAAAATATCTCTTGTATCTATCTTTCTCAATGCTTTTCAAAGGTTGATAAACAAGTTATAAGAAATAATCTGAATATTTTGTGTGTTTTTAAGCAAGACGATCACTATTCGAGAAAGATTTACAACAATTATGTTGGTTCTGATATGAGTTTAAACCACTTTATTGAGTTGTGTGATAAAATTTGGAAGGAAGACTACGGATTTTTAACAATTAATCTAACTTTGAAGCCTAAAAATGGTAAATATTTGAATAAATTTTCTAATATAAATGCTGCTCAGTGGTCTCGATAAAATATTTGTTACAATTATTTTTACATTATCTTTACTTTTTATTTACATTATGAAAACAACTGAAAAACGGTAAATCTGTTACGTTCCACGTTCACGTTCATGTTTCACGTTTCGTGTTCATGTTTCACGTTCGTGTTTCACGTTCATGTTTTACGTTTCGTGTTCACGTTTTGTGTTCACGTTTCACGTTTCGTGTTCACGTTCCACGTTCACGTTCTACGTTTCAAAATTTTCCTAAATAAATGGCGAACGTAACTTCAGAAGAAGCAAAAAAACTTGATCAAATAGAAAAGAAATTAATCAAAGAATTTAAAGAACAGATTCGAATTGATGAAAAAGAACAAGAATTTATTCAAAAAATTAATCAACCTGTAACATCTGCAATAAAAAATGTTGAGGGCAAAATTGAAAACGTTTTAAGCGATAATCAAAATTTGATGAATTTGGTTCCAGTTGTACGACAATTTGCCGATATTTCGATACCAGAATCTGAGTTTGAATTGCCAAAATTACCATCGTCAACACCATTTAGACCTAGAATCATTGAAGAATCTACAATAGTTGAACCAATAAGTCCTGGAACAACGGATATAATAATTGGTGAAATTGGTAAAAAATTTCTTCCTAGAGCAAAGGATGATAAATTTGGTTTGTATTGGGATAAAAAAAAGAAAAGTTTTATGATTGGAAATTTACCCGTTAATTTTGAACATAATGATATAATTATTGAAGATAAAACATATAAAGGAACTCAGGGTTTATGGAGATTATTAACAGACAATGATGTCCCAAAAGACAATTTATATTCTGAAGAAGATTTGCAAAAGTATACAGAAATTTTATGGAAATCTGATTCAATTTACAAAAATAATGATCCATCAACTAAGAAACCAAAGTCAAGTAAAGGTAAAAAATATCTCAATTTGATTAAACCAATTTGGGAAAAACGAATCGAAGGATCAGGTGTAAGAAAATACAGTGATAATAAGATTGAATACAGATATATCGACGATTTGACAAAACTCGATGGAATTATTAATTATATTTATGGTCAAGAGAAGGCTGGAAATAACAATTTTTTGAATGAAAAGAAAGCGATTAAAGATTTTATTTCGAACAAACTTGATGAAATGATTGAAAAACCTGATGGAATTAAATATTTAAAACGAGTTTTGCCGGCAATAAGTTCATCTATGATTGAAGGTAGCGGACTTTTGAATGGTTTTATCAACAATTTACCTTTTGAATTACACGTACCAGGCTATGAATATCTGGGACCTGGCACAAAACTTGAAAAAAGATTGAAAAGAGGAGATCCTGGTATAAATAAATTAGATCAAGCTGCTATGGAACACGATATTTTTTATGCAAAACATAGAGACACAAATTCCAGACATATAGCAGAAAAAGTTTTGCAAGATAAGGCAATGGATAGATTTTTATCAAAAGATGCTGGATTAGGTGAAAGATTTGTTGCACTTCCAACAGCTGGAGCAATGTTTTTGAAGAGAAAACTAGGAATGGGAATCGAAGAGAACTTGAAAATTTAACTATATAAATGGAGGTGAATGTAAATTTCAGCAAAAATCAGAAAGAAAAAATAAAATCCGCTTTTAAGAAGAAAATACCCGTTAGTATTCAATTTAAAATAGATCAACTAAAAAATGGCGAAGATAAGATATTTTTAACAAATAGACAATACAATAAACTCGAAAAACATAAGAAAAACAATAAAGGAACCAGAATAGAATTTTCTTATAATCAGTTGAAAGAACTTAAAAATGGTGGACTTTTGAAAGATTTATTAGATTTTGGAGAAAATATTCCAGTTGTTAAAAATGTTGTTCCTTATGTTCGTAAAGCTGCTCCAATCGTTAAAAAAGATGTGATTCCTATTGTTCGAAACATTTTAAATTGGTTAGATAAAGAGTTGGAATATGTTACAGGATCTGGATTAGATGAAAAAACTTTGAATTACGTGAAATCAAACATTGAAAAAAAAATGTAAACCTTTAACATTCGGGGAATTGGAAGAAATCTGCAAAAATATTAAACATTTTAGAGGAATCTTCATGAGAGATACATTACCTGAAAAAGTTAAGAAATTTGAATGTGGAATTGTGAATTTAGACTCGATTATGGGAAGTGGAACGCATTGGATTTGTTATTATAAAAATGATAAGAATGCATGTTATTTTGATTCGTATGGAAGAATTGAGGACAAACCACCTATAGAATTGATTAAATATTTGAAAAAATCAAGCGTCTACTACAATGATTCTCAGATTCAAGACTATAAAGATCCCCCAATTTGTGGTCATTTATGTGTTTTTGTTTTGAATGAACTGAGTACTGGTAAAGATTTTAAAGAAGTTGTTAACAAATTATTACTTAATAAATATGGATTCACAAAATATTTTTGACGTATTTGGAACACAAATTATTCAAAATGTAGATAATAGTTTGAATTTTGATAGTTTGAGAAATGAGTTTGATAACAAGTTAGAAAATTTATTACAAAACCTTCCAGATTCAGATATGTTTGCTGTCGAGATTGAAGATTTTAAAGCAGAATATGATAACAAACTTGCAAATTTCATGAGTTCAAATGAAGTTGCTGATAAAATAAAAACATTGGAAAAAGAAGTTGATGATGGTGTAAAAAAATTATTTACCAATTTAATGTCTCATATTGAAAAAGCTGATAAAATTACTGAAGCGATCAAAGTTGAAAAGAATTATGTTAGTTTGGCTAATAAAAAAAGAATTGTCGGTGTTCGACCTGGTATTGACAAACATGATGTTGTTGTTAAAGAACAAATTTTAAAACCTCTAAAATTATCAGAAAACATCGATATTGTTGATTTACATGATCCGAATGTTAAAAATGCCTTAGATTTTAAAGGAAAAAGAATTAGCAGTGTTAGTAAAGGAATTAATCCATTTGATGTTGTTGTAATGATTCAATTAGAAGATCATATTAAAATGTTTAATGAACTAAACAAAAATTACGAGAATCATAAACAGCATGTTAAAGATTTTACAACAGAAGTCTATGAAAAACTTGAAGCGAGAAGTAAAAGATCTATAGAAAATTGTGATGAAAAATTTACAAACTTTGAGGAAAATTTCAATCTATATAAAGCCGATCTTATTGAAAAAGTCAATAAATTTCAAGAGGATTTTAATGAAACCTATAGAGAAAAATGTGAAGTTTCTAAAAGAGTAGCTATTAATCAAGCTTTACTTCATAACAAATTAAATAAACTAGAAGAAAACTTTAATAAATTTAAAGAAGATGTCGATAAAACTTTTGAAAACATCGACAACAGATTTAATGGAGTAGGTGGTTACGATGATTCAATTTAAATTTTTCTTTTGTAAATGGCGCTCATATACTGTGTGAGGTGCAAAGAGAAAACTGCCACAAACGATATAAAATACTATGCAAACATTAACGGAGTTAAGAGAATTTCTGGAAAATGTGCTGAATGTAACTCAAAAAAGAGCCAATTTATAAAAACTTGAAATTTTTCCCTAATAAATAGAGATGGCGGGACATTACAGTGCTTTCGATCTTTTTATAATGCAACACGAAAGAGATTTGAAAAAAGAACATTGGGATGACATTTCTCAAAAATATGAATTATCCGAAGATATGATGAGATTATACGTAAACAAATTGAATTGGTATAACATTGCTAAATATCAAACTTTATCATCAGAGTTCATTCAAGAAAATATACATTATCAATTAAAAGATCATATGTCTGTTCTTTGTCTCTATCAACACTTGAGTATAAAGTTTTTGGATGAAAATAAAGATACAGTTGATTGGAACAATATTATAGATAGCGGTTACTATCCTGTGCAAATTTTATTGAAATATGTGACCGAGATCGCAAAATTTAAGGAAGAGATTCCTGAATATGACGAAGTAGATCATTAAAAAATGACTCTAATCTTTTTAATTATTTTACTGAAATCTTTATCTTTTCTTATAAGAACATACATTAAATCGATGAAAAAATGATACATGATGTTTAAAATTTCTAAATTTTCTCTTATTAAATGGCGGACTACAGAAAATATGCTAGTGATATTGAAAGGGCGGAGTTTAAAAATTTCTATCCAATTAGTAAACAACATTTGAATGAACCGAATAAAAGAACTGAGTTTAATATTGATTTTGGAGATAACTTTTGCTCGTCTAACTTCCAGTTTTATATTTCTGGAACTTTAACAAAACAAGATGGTCAAGCATATCTTGGAACTGATAATGTTAGATTAATCGATAATTTTATACCGTTTTTATTTTCTAAGATTGAAGTAAGAAAACACAATAAATTGATAGAAGAAGTCGAAAACTGTGGTCAATTAAGCACTATTAAAGGAACTATTTCGTATTCAAAAAGTGATGTTATTTCTCAAACTTCTAATGGCTTTGAATCAGATTTTAAATTTGGTGTTTTTGAAGCAGCTGGAAATTTATCTCATTTTGGATTAGGATTTTTTGAAAATGTTACTATTCCGATCTATAAAGGAGGATTTTATCTAAGTTTTATAAGAGCAGAAGACGATGATGCGATATTAAAAACAAAAACTGGAAATGATATGCCAGTTGATGGCAAAATTACAATTACAGATTTTTTTATTAGAGTTCCAATGATTGATTATAAAACCACGAGTAAAATTAGGTTGATTGATGAAATTACAAAAAGTCAAAACATTATGTTTAGTTTTCTAGATTGGCAATGTATTGAGCAAAAAGGTATTTCCGGAACAACTTATTCGTTCGATATCACAAATATTTATAGAAACATCTTCAATCCCAAGTTCGTTATCATAGGTTTTCAAACAGATAGACAGAATAATCAAGAGAGAAAAATCCTTCAAAGTTTGATAGTTTGAATGTAAAAAATATCAGAGTAAAATTGAACGGTTCTTATTATCCAGATGAATTACAAAATTTAAACATTTCCGGAGGTCTTTTCAGAATCATGTATCAGATGTATCAAGATTTTAAGAAAGTTTACTGTAATAATAAGGAAATGTATTACAATCCTAAAGAATTTTTAGCGAATAGACCTATTTATGTCATTGATACAACAAAGAGTTTGACAAATATTTCTGGTTCAAAGAACGATATAATTATCAATATGGATTTTCAGAGTGCGGTTACCAATGCGGTTTGTTATGTTGTCGTTGTCTCTGATAAATTGCTTGAATATGATGTAATCAGGAGTAATATAAGGGAGATACAATGAGAAAAACTCGGCCATACTTCCTACAATCAAATCTGTTTTAAAGTAATGGCCAAGTGATCCCAATTGAACCTAAAGAATTTTGAAACAAGATAATTACAGATTGTAATAACTTTTAGTTGGTATATATTCGTAGTTAAAATTTGCCTTAAGTTTGGTATCGCTTAAATTTTTATTAAAAATATCTAATTCTATGTTACTTAAACTACTTACATCTATTTTATTTTTACGGGCTAATTTTATCCTGTTATATGTATATAAAGAATCTAAGGATATAATATTTTTTATCTTGAATCTAGTCATAATATGTTTTTGAATGTTAGAAAGGTTTGAAATATTTTTGTTACCCCAAATGGTTATTGCATAATTTAGAAAAGACATGACAAATGCTGAAAATACTGACTTTTTGAAGTTTTCTTCTTCACATACATATAACGGTTTCAAAGCTTTTTTAATTTGTTTTTCTATATGGTTAATATGTTGATTAAAATTTAAGTCTAAGTCTATGATACAGCCTAAGTACTTATAACATTCTACCTTTTTTATTGGTAATTGGTCATTAGTTCTGGAGAAATCTATATATTCTGTTTTTTGAAAGTTTAAAGTTAATTTATTTTGTTGTAGCCAATTATTAATTTTCGTCAGGTCCTCGTTTGTTTTTTTATATAAATCGTTACCTTTAACTATTAAGGCTGTGTCATCGGCAAAGAGTATTAATTCGCCATGTAAATTAAGGGTTGTTATACTATTGATATATATTATAAACAAAAGAGGACCAAGACAACTTCCTTGAGGAACTCCACAGGTGATTTTTTCTAAATTTGAAATTTTGTTGCCAATTTTTGTATTACAGAACCTGTTATCAAGATAACTAGCAAATAAATCTAAACATTTACCTCTAATTCCTAAATGTTCTAATTTGTATAGTAATATCTTAAAATCTACAGTGTCAAAGGCTTTCTTAAGGTCTAGAAATGAGATTAGTGTATTTTGATCAATACTGTTAACAACTAAATTGATTGCTTCCTCTGTATTTTTGTTAACTCTAAAGCCAAATTGTTTTCTTGATAACAGGTTGTATTTTTCCAAAAAGCTATATAATCTCTCATACAAACATTTCTCAAATATCTTGCCAATTATTGGTAGTAGACTGATTGGTCGAAAATTGGATGGATCTGATAAAATTCCTTCACTTTTGTAGATTGGGCTGATTGTTGCTATTTTTAATCTATCGGGAAAAATGCCAGTTTGAATACTTAAGTTAAAAATGTATGCTAGTGGTTCACTTATTATGTATACAAGATTTTTGATTAGTTTGATTGGAATTTTATCTGATCCACTTGCTTTATCATTCTTTAAAAGTTTAATTTTGGTCTCAATTTCTAGTTTGGTAATTTCAGAGAGATATATAGAGTTCGGATTTGATTTCATTTTTTCGTTTTCTAGATCTGGAATCTTTGAAGCCAATTCTGAACCAATGTTTGCAAAGAATTTGTTCATTGTATTTAAATCACCTGTGTATCTACAAGGTTTTTTGGATTTATTTAAGAATTAGTTTATAATATTCCATTTGGTTTTTGAATCAGATGACATTTCAATCAGTTCTTTATAATAGTTTTCTTTTAAAATATTGCTATAATGTTTAATTTTCGATTTATAAAATTTTGCTTGTTCAAATCTCTTTTGTCTATACAGTTTATTTCTAACTTTAACGGCGGTTTGAATGCCAATTGTAAGCCAATTTTTGTCATCTGAATGAATTTTGAATTTTGGTTTGTTATTTTTTAGAAAGGTTTTTGAAATTAGTTCATGAAGGTGTTGATAAGCGCTATTTACATTATTAAATCTATAGATTAAGCTTAATTTCTTTAAGAACTCATCTGTGATCTTCATTCTTCGTGAGGGTTGCGATGACGTGGTTGGAGGGTGCAGAAAGGGGTCGAGTGATGAAACAAGGTGTTGCGGAGTGTTGAGGCAGTGTAGCCAGATGTTCAGAGTGTGAGGCTGCGGTTGATAACAAGTCCTTGACCGTCGGCTGTTTCAGGATGTTGCACAACACTGCAGATCACGTCATGGTGATAACACGTCCGCTGCTTCGAGATGTTGCACAACGCAGATCAGTGACTGTAGACCACATCATAGTGTCGCTTGAAGTAATGAAATAGGCATGATTAGAAAATGTCTTGATGAACTGAATGATTCACACTGTCTTGAAGGAAGAGATGTTATGATGGATGAGTCTTAAAGATGGTGTAACGTGGTTAAAATTGTAGAATATAAAGCACTGAACTTGTCACTACGGATTAATTTCACTAAGTCTTGTTCCAAATAGAGCTGAAGATGAAGAGAATGCGATATTAAACCAGTAAACAGTGAACTTTTAACATTCCTGGATCAAAAGTATAGAGTAAAATTTAAATATGACTGACTAGTGTGAGGTCTGGACGGGAAAGGCTGTTCTCCTGTGTGCCGCGCAGTGCTACCAACATTTCTCGCTCAACGGTAATGCCAACATATTCTAAATTCAACATTCGAGTATTATAAATTCCACAATTTATGTTGTCATACTGTCATGAAAAATTGCTTGAATACAGTTTACCATAGTTTATTTAAGTAAATTGTATTGTGAATTGTTTTTACATATTTATGGTGTATTGAACAGTATTTTACATTGCTTTTCGGTCGGCTCCGAAAGTGCGCCAGGAACCCCATATTATTATCTACTAACCTATATAATACTTAATTTATACTTATTAGTAATTCCTATATAACTTAATATATACAATACCTGTGTTGTAAGTTTAAGTAGTAGGGAGGAATTCATAATTGTAACTTTACCTTTCATAAATTTCTTTAATTTATCTTTCTAAATTTTTGCTAAATATAACAATATAAATTGGCCGTGAACCTATTTGTTCATTAAAAGTATCAATAATCATTAATGAACAATGTATATCCAGTTTTACAATAATTTCTGGTAGTCGAGGAAGTGAATAGTTAATTGTAGCCTTTTTGTTCCAAATTATAAGAAGTTCTCTTTCGTGTATTTTTACGTATTTTTGCCAAGGTACTTTTTTAAGTTAAATGAACTATTTTGGTTTGATATTTGTAGAATGAACCTGGCCCTGCTTAGTTAGACAAAATATTTCAAGAATCTCACTCTGTTTAGCACACTCTGTGCCACAACATGCTAAATTGATGTATGAAATGTAAAGTTATAACTATGAATTCCTCCCTACTACTTAACCTTACAACACAGGTATTATACATATATATATATATAGGTAATTGAGTATTATATAGGTTATGATACAAATAATATTATTGCTGCAATAAATAACTGGCAAAATCAAAAAATACATACGAGTTTTTTTCAATAAAAAAATAATTGTAAGAATTAAAGTCTAGCCCTATATTTTAATAATAGTTTATTGTTCATTATAATTATAAAGTTTATAATAATTTATGTGTAAGAATTAAAAAATATAATTTTATAAAGTGTTATATGATTATAAATTATTCTTTTATTTTAGAATCATACTGTTATCATATGGTACACTTTAAAATATAAAGTTGAAATTGAAATTTTCGAAATGGCATTCTGTTTAATTTATAAAATAATTCTTATGAATAATTCTTATATTAACTACGTATTCATTGCCTAAAACATTTTTTAATGAAATGTAAATTAGATCATTAGTGTAACAATTTTCATAGTTAATCACCCATTAATTAATTTTATGTAACGAACAACATTTATTATAATTGAGATATTGTGGATCCTTAAGTTATACGTCACCACGCCAACCAATTCAGCCTAGTCTTATGAGTCTTATTGCGTTCGAAACATAGCATGATCTCCTACCAATTAGAGAGAAGACTGTTCATTTTTCCAATGTACGTACGGTGTGTGTACAGTCAACCATTGTAGATAATTTTTTATATAAATTAAACAATATACTACACAAATGTAAATATTAATACAATGTTTATTTACGTGTTTAAGAACAGAAAGCAATTAGTTTAGAAACAATAACCTTTAGTTTTTATGTCGATTACCACTAGTTTCTGAGGCTCTTCAACAAAATTGAAACTTTCAACAGTTCTAAATTAAAGACTTGTGATCCCATAACTCCAGATTTTTATGCCAGATAGATGGATACAAGTGTACTTTTTTGTGTTCGTAAGAATTCCATAATTATATGAACATGTTTTAAATAAATAAATTAATTAAAAATCTTGTGATATGTTTGATTTAAAAACCAATATTAGAACGTTTCATTTTTAAAAATAAGTTTTAATGAAAGAAGTTTTGTTAATTTACTTAGCCTGGCACCTGCTCGTTTGAATGCACAAACCACTACACTTCCAATACACTAACCTCCTTTCAGTTATGCTGATAATCTTATCATCACCTGTAAATATCAATATGATCAGTCATATTGTAATCAAGCGTTCTTGCGATGAGTTGCTATATCATGATGTCAATTAAATAATCTTGTAAGTAACTGCCAGTCATCGCAATATCCACCCAATATCGATACATTAATTAAAGTGGATTATGTAAACTTTATATTTTATTAAGATTATGAGTTCGATCAATTTTAAACAAAGGTTCGACCAGCAATTAGAAACTGAAAATTCTAATGTGTCTAGTAAATTTATTGCGCTATGTTAGAATAAGACAATATATGCCTGAAATGCATATTTGTATTGGTAAGACCATTATAGTACGTTATTGCCAGATCTTAGATATCTGAAATATAATTAGGAATTATATTGTTATATTTAAAATTAAACTGTATGAACAAATATGACAGGCGGAGACCTTTCTTTATTTTTTGTCCCGGAAATTAACAGAGCTATTTTCTGGACAAAGAAATACCTGTTTATTCAATTGCATGTTAATAGGGTCTTCTCCCAAGAGCTATTCCACAGAAAAATAGTGCCACTATCCTGGAATCAAGAGGAACACATGTTCCACGTTTAACGGTTATTTGACCTTTACATTCTGCGATTATAAATGACAATAGATATTGGATAATTGACCGAACAGGCGGATGGGGTTTAAGAAGGCGTAGTCAAATCCCTTAATCAGTTCTACAGATAACAATTAGTGCACTGAACACATTAGGAGCTGAAATTCTAGAGATAACTAATATCATAACTTTAGGCTAAAAAATATGACATGCTGTTAACTGTTGTTCTCGTAACATTCCTCCAACGATAATATGTAGTAACTTTGTCGAGTTCCCGGTCTAGCATTTAATGTTACTCGTTGCTTGCGAACCATACTCGGGGTATATACCTTTACTCTCATCGTCTCATGCGTAATTGTCTTTTATGCTACGTAAACCTACATAAATGTAGTTAGTTGCAATACGAATAAGTTAGTTGCATTGAAATTTTCTTAGGAAATCTCACTTTTATAATTTATTTATAGTATATAATAGCCACATCAAAACTATTTTCTTAAAAATAATTATTTTACAAAAGTTATGGATTTACTTTGTAAAATATATGGTGAAGACTATCAGTACTCTTTTAATTCACCATATGTATTATTTAGGTATTTAGGTGCTAGTTTACCATGATTTATTATATGGATACCACAATATATATATTCACTTATTTTCCTTTTTTATTTTGATGAAAACGAAAATTAATATTACCAAAACCTTGGATAAATATCTGTAATAGGTGATTTGTAATGACATGTAATCCATTCTAATAATATATTTGAACCGACCGACTCTCTCTCTCTTTAAGAAAACAGAGATAGACTAGCACCTAAAGGCCTAATCAACTCCACATAACTTGGTTGAAAGAGTTAGTTCACTGTTTGTTAATCCGGTTTGTTTGAAACACGTCAGTAAAGTCTCAGTGTCTTCTTTATTCGAAAAGGTACCTAGAAAGCTTGTTTTACTTATCATACAAAAATCTACGTTTGTAATAGCCTGGAAACTGTGCAATGGTTATATAATCATATGTGTTACTTCACGTTACTATTTGTGTATAAATAGTAGGCTACACATGAATGAATAATAGTTCATTATATAGACTTGATAACCGAAATATGTCGTCTGTTTATTGCTGTATAATAATATTTAATAGAAAAAATGTTTTTTTATTATTTTTATTACAACATTGTTTAATACTATTATTCCAGCTGTTATAAATTTGGAACATTACCGGTGTCGCATTAAGGTGTCAACAACAGAAAAAAATTAGGAAACCATTTTTTTTTCAATAATATTAATTAATGACTAATAAAATATAGGGGAAAATCATTTTCTTGCATATAGCATGAAGCTGTCTATTAAAGTCTGCGGCATATGCATCCAAACGGGATTAAATATGATGACGGTGCATGGTGAGCACCCGCTTCAACAACTGAACTTTCCAATACCTTCTGCCTACACCACGATAGGTCTAATCCCCTGACAGCCAGTCAATATTCATCAACCCCTTAAATAAACCACGCAGCCCGTACTGCAGAGATCTATAAATTAAAGACGGGAATCTAGTGTCTAAAAAAAGAATATCAGAACCTATTAAACTACACATTAAAATGTAACACTCGATTGGTTAAATTTACTGATGACACCATGGTGAACTTCACGGCCCGCGTCGGCAGGACCACCCGCAATGCTGCGACGGTGGACTGCGATATCCTCCAGGACCAGGACAAGGACGGTGTTGGCGGACTATTAATACGGCACATGAGTCTTTAGAACTTTAATAATACAAGTGATTGCCCAAAATCTCGTTTTAGAAATACAATTTAGGCTCCAAGTAATACACGCAGTATCACTTGAAATTAAATGTTAAAAATCGTGTATTTCATGTCTAAATTAATTATTATTTATATTTCAAGCGAGTTCTAAAAGTGTTCTATAAGTATGAGCGTTACTGTTAAAAAAAAATAGTAAACCACTAAAAGAAGAACATTATCTATAATCGTTGATGTTTATCTCTATATTTACTTCGTATAAAGCAGGACTCGCTTTACGAAATGCAGCTATGTATTAAAACAGGTGCAGCACTTTTTTCCGTATTTATGTATCTCTTTCAGATTGTATCGCATTGGAGATTAAATTTAAATATTACTTGGTTTTACCGCAAACGAAAATAGCGTTAAATAATTTCTTCCTATATCTTTCTTGGAATTACAATCTGCACTGATTTCATATATAGTTAAAACATAGATATTTGTATCTCTGATGTTTTTAAAATGAACAATTTACGTTATTCATAATCTGATAAAACTGCTATGTTGCCAAACGTAAAGAATATTCTACTTTTCGTTTGAGGCTATAAAAAGATTTTCCTAAAACTATGATAGCATCAGTTAAGAGATTTTTTGCGTATTAATCTCATGACTACTTTTAATATTTTTTGCTTCGTATATCATGTTTTTGTATTTAAATGTATCGTGTTTAATAGAGTTTACACACTTATTGACAAAAAGAAAAAAAAAATTGTTAAATAATGAAATGACGTAAAAATAAAAGCTAATATTTCGCCATAGAAAAGCGTCAAAGGAGGAGAAGGCATTTAGAAAAATTGTAAATTTTCTTTTATACATAGAGAATAAATAAATAAATAGTTGGAAATGTAACTTAAACTCAATACATTTATGCGATTTCAAATAATCCTGCCAATTACTATATTCAAAAGCATCGAATTAATTAAAAAGGCAAACGTTAATGAAAATAAACTTGAACTACGTAAAAAATTAAGGTTTAATGGTTTTTGATAATATAAACATTACACGTGTTGTAACAAATAGAGAGTGTCGTTTAGATCTAACGCGAGACGTTGGATTAAGTGTGAGATAGAGCAGGTTCTAGTAATGAATGTGATAGTAGTACTACTTTCTAGTGCCATCGGCCTTGTACTGTATAGAATGATCTCCTTATTCTGTTTGATAATATCCTTGCACATGCCAGTGAACCACTAAGACTGCCAAATGACGCTTACATGGAAGTCGGGACTCCCTTAAAAATCCTAAAATTCAAAATTTGACCAACATTGAAACTTTTGGACGGTGGCCTAAACTTGTCTATTTATGAGTCCAAGATGTATTATAATTGTAATATTATTTACATATTAAGGCATATATTTTAATTGTTTATAGTCTATTTATATATATATCTTGGGTCAAAGATTGATTGTACTATACAATTAACGATATTAATCGAAATCAATATTAACACTGTTAAAGAAATTTGGCAATACTGCTTTAACATTCGATGTGCGTGACGTAGAAGTAACACTGGAAACGTGTGAGTAGGCTTGGTACGTGATGACACATCCACAGTTCCACAGCACCTCCAATACATAACGTAGTATTGTGGCTCCCTTTGCGTCATGCACGTGCCTCGTGTCACATCATATATGTGCTGTAATAAGAACTTACTCCTTTTGAACATAAAAGTATAACAATTTCGGCACACTACCACGATATTATTGGCTGTACTTTAGCGAAGCCTAACATTCTATATGATGGAAAATTTCATTTCTGTATGTCTGAATGTACGGTACACAAAAACCACCTAAATGACCTAAATGCTGCTTTTTAGTGTTTTTGGTAAACTATTTAGGGGTGCTAGTGAGAGGTTATTATTGTTACTTATTAAAGTCACTACTTCTTTTGGTGTTCCTGTTACGCGAAAATTTGAGTAGGGTACCTTACCTTATTACCAGATAATGGATCTATCCACGCCCACTTATAATCTAGTAGTTTTAACAATATGTAATTACCACAAGACACTGGAACATATTTTCTGCAGTTTTACTCATTATGCTTCGTTTGGAACCGGTCCCCTTTGCCATAATGTCACTGATCATTACGAACTATGTTCACGTAATTTCTCATTCAGTCACTCAAATCCATAAAATATTTTTCAATATTTAATTTAATTCCCTTTGTGTATAAAGTTCAATTTTTTTATGAAATGCGATCACGTGCAATAGATTATAATAACAAATTCGCTTAGAAGTTTCGTCCCACGTCTGTACAGTAATAGTCTCTCACAGCAAGAGATGTAAAAATAAAAATATCAACTTGGCTTATATACTGTACATCTCGAATAAAATGTATTTCCAAATGAACAAACAAGTTTACACTGTATAAATCATTAAAAGTATAAAAAGTCATTTAAATTTTTTAGTTATGTATTGGAAGGTCTAAACATGAAGTTAAATGATGAATGGAACCACTCAAACAGTATACAATACCAAATTGTTTTCACGGTTTATATCTAGTAAATATACTGTACTTTAATTGTTTAAGTAAATATCTTTTTATTATATGCATTCAAAATAGAGCTTAAAATTTCTTTGCTCCATAAAAAAGTTTTAATTATTATATCTTCTATTCTTTGCATAATAATAATAAAAGACGAATATAAAATTAGCAATACTATGAAGAAATTAAATTATCAATACGAAAAAAATCTAATATCACAGACAAATCTACAACTGATTGCAGTTGGTGAACACATTTCACAATATCTAGGTTCAGACGACGTATATTTTGTTAAAGATTCCAAATCTTCTCCTTAAAGTACTACTCGTATATTCAGTTTAAAACGATGAGCAAAGTTTATTGCATTCGAATTTAATAGGATAGAAAACATTAAGTTCTCCCATTTAACTGATAACTCTAAATGCATGATAAATTAAAAGTCATTTAGAAATACACATGCTTATTTTAGTTTGGTATTCTTGAAGAAATTACCGTTTAACAGAACCAATAAAAATAATATAACACAGTGTGATGTCCTATTGCACTACTCAAATCATGTTATGTTACTACATTAAGTAGCATACTTATTGTGTGAGATGTAGAGATAAAAAAATTCCTACTCTTGAGTTTTGAATTAGGCTTTCATAGCTGGCACATATTTAGAACAGATTTTTACCGTAAATAACGGTAAGCGAGGAGGAAAAATTAGGTAGACGATGTGATTTGGTATTTCGCCAGAGGATAATCACATGCCAACAATATCTAGAGCTTCTTGCAAGTGATACATTTACCTATGCAAAGATATTTTGATACATTGCTCCTCAAGGTTATTTTATGGCCCTTACATATTCTATAACAAATCCACCTGTAAGAACTGTCGTCAAGAATCAACCCGAGGGTGAACTATATTCCTGTTTTCCTTACTAAATGAAATTCTATTTTAAGTTTTTCTTTATAAGGATCAGCTACAAACATAACATTCATAAAACTTTAAAAATTATACGATATTTTAAATTTATGCAAAAATTATTAATTTATAAAAATGTTTGTACTTATACTCGTTATGTTATGAGGAGATACTCATATTTTTTATAAACACAATTGGACATAATATTTGAATAAGTTTGTTGAGTGTAATTTTTGTAGGAAATGTGTTATGCGAAATGTCTTGTCGTGATCACCTACAATCTCGTACTGTTTTATTCATGATCTTCAATAGGTATATACAGTATTATTATTTTATGTACCCGGGTTACCTGTTAAAACAACTAAATAACAAGCCGCTGGTACGAACGAGTTCACTTCAAACATTTTGATTTGTAGCGTTTGTTGATCTATGTTTTAGGTTAGTATGTAATAGTGCAATTAGGCTATCCTCTATTAGCAAAGAAATTCGTGAGTTAATGAACGTCTTTAATTACAAATTGCATTACAGCTCCAATACAACTTTCTCTTAATGCTCGGTCTAGAACCTAACGATGTCACAGACTTGATTCCAGAAATCTGGAGTCATATTCGACTGAAGGGACCAACAAATTGTCTAACTCCTACAATTTGCTACAACTGGATTTAATAATTTAAGGGCACACGAATATAAGGAATTAAAGTATACATTATTTTATAAATATTACTTTATTCTATAAGTGTTGGATATGAATTAATCCCTTTCCATATATACGTACTAACTACGAGTACTAATATATTTTAATCGTTACCCGATATTCTGTTCACTGTAACATATCAGTTCAAAGCCTTTGATCTTGTATTGTGAACTCTAACTCATATTATATTGATGATACTGAAGCCTCGGGCTGATGGCTCTATGATACGCTTCCCTAACGACTCTTTTTTATTAGGAATTTTATCAGATTCTTATAAATTAAATAAATTCCTAAAAACGTATTAATAAAAATTCGACACCTTAATTGTAAAGTAATCTTTGTATAATAAAATACTTAATTTTAAATACACATAAAAAATCTGACATAATATTATGCTTTAATTATACATTGTAAATACATTACTTCTGTTTAATAAAAACATGTAGGGTACATTAATCGATGTATAGCCTATGTGAATAGCGTTTAAATGGAAACAAGCCTGTTTATAGCGTTGAAATTAATTATTAAAATTGGTCAATATCTTCATTTCTGTTTATAGAGGTTGGTAGAGGAGATATATGTGGCTTTATTCTCAGTTACATACAAATAAAGCTGTGTTCGTAAGTATCGATATTGTACATATAATGTTTATCAAGCGGGGACAATTTCTTATACGAAGAAATTCTCCGCTTGATAAACATTATATGTATATATATATATATATATATATATATATATATTGATGTATACTGTAACTAAATGTATTAAGTAGATTAAATTATTCCAAAGTCTCGCAGTGATTTTGTTGAAGTATTTATTTCCTCTATTTTATACTAAAACATTTCTCTTCTTTAGGATTATTAGTTTGGGATTATTGCGGGATGACCAATTTTTAATACTTAATTTCATATAATGGATCAATCAATTAATAGTGTAAACAATTGTTGACAGAAGATGATCGACATATGAAACATATTATTTCTGAGAAACATTTTGGTTCACATATATCAGTGCAGTGCGCACTGCACGAGACAGATCTCAAAATGTTATCGCTGCGCAGTATAGGCCTATGGTAGATTTCCGAACAACATTGATTTGCTGACTGAGAGCTATAGATTATGTTCTGTTTAGGTTTAATCTTATTCTAATACCCTCAGTATATCCTTTCCGAGGTACTGTAATACATTTGCGAGGATGAACGTATCTTAAAAATGTACGACCACTGTACCACTGTACAGAGTGCCAGAATACAGAGGCTGAAAAAGTGAAGAGTGATTTAAGTAAAAAAATACTGTTAATCTCACTCACCAAAGCTTTTTCTATACATACCACCCACCGGATCTTATTTTCTGGATCAGATCGTCTATAAATTATTTTTAATTTCACACTTTATTGTCGTAAGTGCGGGAAAATATCATATCTAAAAACAAGTCAAATATATATAAACCATATAAAAAATAATGTAATAGAAAGGAAAGGTGACGCAAGTGAAGTCGTTATTAATCAGTATTCGCATATACCATATTTCGTAATGGTTCTGTGAATACTACTTGTGTGACTTAAGTTTGTTTTATATATACCACACAAAACTTCTTATTTTATAGATCCTATCGAATCTTATCGTCTACAAATTATTGATAATTTAACACATTATTTCCGCAATTGTGGGTAAATATCTTAACTAAAATCAAGTAAAACGTAGGCCTATACAACGAAAATGAAAACAGTTTTCAAAATAGTTTTAATAATAATTTTTATAACTTATGTTTAATAAAGTAGCTTCAACCATATGCATAATTAAGGTATTAACCATATCACACGAACCATTTATTAAAATGGTTTTTATCGTATTTTTTACTTCACGGACTTTAAAAGCATCAACCTTTTATAAGCTTTATGTGTATCTCATAGTTCATTGTAACGAACGTGAAGTCGGTGCTAACCAGTATTCGCGTAAAGAAACCATATTTCAATAATGGTTCTGTGAATACTAGCTGTGTGACTTAAGTTCAATTTTATCTTTTATAACCTTTAACGTAATAGTTCCCTTGACCTTAACTTCTCAAAAGACGATACTGACCGACGAATCAAGCCACTATTTTATTAATTAAAAAGTATCATATCGCTTACATTCATTCATTGGCATGCCAACGTTTATCTATTGTGTAATGTTCAATATACTTAATGTTTCAAATGCTAGGTTTACATTTAGTTATCATTTATAAAACACATTTTATAAGAATCTAAAGAAATTTAAGTTTATTACGTGATTCGTAAACTATATGTTTATATCTTTTACATATATATATATATATATATATGTTTCTTAAATTAAATGTAATAAATATTTCTTAGACTTTATCTAAACATTTATACAAAAAATGCTGCTATCTTATAAACTGCTCAAATTCATCTACATCTCAAGATCTATACAATAAAATGTTAAATATTACATACACATTTAAAAAATCACAGAAATGTTTATTACTGGGCTTTGAATTCTTTAAAAAGAGCTAGTATAAAATAAAGTCTTATACTTTGACCTCAAATATAAATACAAATATAAAATAAATCAAATAATAACATTCAGAAATTTATTATTATTATTATAAATACAAGATATAAATCAATTTATTCATTTAAACCAATTTTAAACACTGTATTAGAGAATTACAAGTTAATATTTATGTAGTAACAGTTTTACCCAATAAGAAGCACTAAATAATTTTTAGCAATTAGCAATATTACATTTAAACAGCCACATTAATCTGAAACGAAAAACATGTCATTTTTACTTAAACTGTATTGAATAATAATTATTAAATGAAATTATAATGTATTATTTGAAACACAGTGCAGCCATTACTGCTTCAACCAAATTCATAATTATTATAGCAGTTTTGAGAATAAAAGTACATTGTATTTATAAATATTGCTTCCCCTTGTTTAAATGGTTTCTTTTGTGTAATATACTACACTTAGTTAAAACTCAATTCAAAATCATACTTTATATAAATAAATACATATATATATACGGTATATATATATATATATATATATATATATATATATATATATATATATATAAAACATTTTACTAAAGTGTAATAGATTGTAGGAGTACCCATTTTAAAATAAACATAAGTTGAAATTTAATTATATTTTTTATACAAATTGTAATTACAATTAAATCTGTGCAGCTAGTAAATCATATTAGCTAGTATGACTCCATAGTTAACTAGCCTGTGTGGCAATTCGATTTAGTGTAAATATTATATGAGGGATAAATGAAAGGTTTCACCCTTGTAACCTTTTCAGTACTTAAAATTTATTTTACATGATGACTGTAAATAGTTGTGAATGAATTGATAGATTTAAGTGTAGTATTGATATTTCCATTCAAAGGTTTCCTAATCTGTATTTAGTATATGTCACATCAGTACACATCCCTCGCCGTACAAATTAAGATATTGCTGTAAAGCAATAGCTTGAATTACATGGCTAGTTTGCTAAGAGGAACACGTTTTGATTGGGTGTGGTCTAGAATTTTGAAAGAGCTTAGAAAGCCTAAACGCTTCTACATGAACTTGAATTAGGGTAAAACTTTAGAGTTATGGAAACATTGCGCATTCTAAAGACTTCTAAGAAGGATAAACAAGAGATTCCTCAACAGGTGCTGAAAGTGCTGCATTATGTAAGAAGTTTAAGGTAATGGGCAGATTATTTACATGCGAAAAAAACAGGACATAAAAGCTGTCAAGAACATTGTATAAAAATCTATAAAACGTCTATCAGACCACGCAAATGTGGTTGTGAATTTAATGTTGCTAAGTTTATAATGATGTTTGAAATAGCGAAAAGAAGTTTAATAGTTACAACTCTCAACTACAGAATTTTATGAAACCTAATTATAAACGAAAGGTTATGAATTTTTTTTAATATTATTAAATTTAAGGAAGTTAAAGGAACACATTTCAGTGTTTTTTGGAACATTTTCTTTGCTGAAAACCTATCAAATAATCTATTTTTATATGACAAATCAATATTTTCCTTCATAAACTAAAAAATTTAAAATTAAACTTTTGATATACTCAATATTAAACACAAAACTTTTTATTTTACTGAAATAAACTGAAATATCTTTGTATTACAAAACGTAATCCTCGTCTCATTATAAAATCTTAGCGCATTTTACCTAAAGAAAACATATAACAAATTTGATAAGGTTATAGAACAAGCAGAGAATAGTGTTTTCAATAGGGTTGAAGAATTACTTTCCATTCCGACCTCATTTTCGTCTTATAAAAACCTTAAACCTCCTGTATGGCAATTTTATGAGTAGTTAAAATTGTAACAATAAAAATATTTGTAATAATATGTAAATTTATTATAATTTTATTTTTCATTCAACATTTTTAATTTTATAATATAATGTGATAAGTATTATAAATACTTCTCTAAAAATATACGAGCATGATAACTATAAATAAGTATTTCATATATAAAATATCGTGCATAATACAATGAGGTAACTATTTTATTTTAAAAATTTAAATATTTTATACGTTTATAAAGCCATTTAAGTTCACGAATGTTATGTTTTATAACTCTAAAGCTTATGTACAATCATAAAACAATACAAGTCTTCCGGGATTTTAAATATAAATGGTGATTCTATATTTGTTGCCCTGTTAGATATGAGTGAACGAATCGTACAATTACAGCCTATGGCAGCAGCCGGTATAAATACAATCTAGATCAAAGCCAGCAATATTAGGTCAAATCATCGAACTGATATGTTACAGTTAACTGGATAGTGGTAAATTCCTCGTAACTCAACTGATATATAGCTTTTGCTCTAGCGTTTTCATTATGATAATTTATGAACCCATATCAGCCCAATAGAGTAAGGGTACGTAACGCTGAGTAAATACCATACGTACTGAAATGTTCACTAGGATGTTAAGGGTTAATGCAATGAGAATTGGATAAAAAAATTAAAAGGTTCTTCATAGCAATCAAACTCATAATTTAAGATTTTGAAAGTCTTATAAAACTAGAAGGTTATGCCTTTGAAAACCGTTCATGATAACTACACAATACTTTCATGAAGGACTATCTCACATAATATTCAACTGTAGCTTCGACTGAACAAAAATATTTTTGAAAATTTATATCATTATTAAATTGGGCAACACATATTGAAATCGCGCCGTTGCTTGTTGCTTTCGTCTGCTTTTTTTGTTAGCTCATTGTATAATAATAGCGACAGTTTATTATTCCTCTTACCTAATAATTATCAGTACTGAGAGTTTTAAATAGTAAGTCAAGAAATTACAACTTAATTTCTTGGATTTATATTTAATCTGATAGAATGATGAAGTGATTAGTTTTTAAATATTTTAATGATATTTAGCCTGGAACAGCACTATATATCGTGACATAATTGTGTTAAAGTTATTAAAAATTTCAATTAAAAGAGGAGAGCCAATTGAGCACCTAATATGAAGACATCCCAAGCTTCTCTGGGTCATGAAATCACTGTTTTAGATTCATGCAAGGATCTGGTTATAGAAGATGATCAATTTAAAAAGCCCTATCAAATTTAATCTTTGCGGAAATGGCTAAAAGTAAATAACATTCTTTCACAAAAATATATAAAGATGAAAGGAAAGCATGTAGTACATACAACAAGGGGATTAGTGTAACACGTTTTATGGGTTTAGGTAACACAAAGGAAATTACTACTCACGTTCAATAAACTGACAGTGTATTGATATGACCACATCAGAGAACATGGCCACAACCCCTCATCAAAGTACATTGAAATCATTGTCAGCTCAATAAGTATCTTGTAGATGACATAAAGCGAAATATGTAGTGTTCAGTCTTTATTTTACAATCTCAATATTATTGAATATATAACATTAAGGTTTATAAATGTTAAGCGTAAAGCAAATTTTAGACAGACCTGTATGGTTAAATTACAGATTTTCATATGTTACTGTATCAAGTAGTGCAATACATCACGAGACACGAAACATGCTTCGCTTAATGCAAATGTTCAAGTATATAAAAAATTTAATTCTGAAAGGCAACTTGTGTTAATATGTCTCACGTTAATTATTGCTCTGATATATATATGTATATATATATATATATATATATATATATATATATATATATATATATATATATATATATATACATACATACATACATACAGGGTGACAATTAAGTCTGAAACCTTTTTTTTATTTTTTGAACCAAAATATAAAGAAATATCAAAGTTCACACGTGCTTACTAGTGATAGTAATGCACACATCTGCCCAATTACCGACCGGA
Organism: Homalodisca vitripennis; assembly: GCF_021130785.1. Classification (NCBI taxonomy): domain Eukaryota; kingdom Metazoa; phylum Arthropoda; class Insecta; order Hemiptera; family Cicadellidae; genus Homalodisca; species Homalodisca vitripennis. Next base: position 48,421,264 of record NC_060209.1, on the reverse strand, counting down.
TAATCCGTTTAGGGGACGGTCCACAAGGAGTCAGACAAAATTCTTAAATAGCAGCATAGGTCAAGTTAGGTATCTAAATAAAGGTTTTACTTAGCAAAGTACAATGCCGCAAACCGCACTTCAAAAGGTGGATTCATTCAGTAGTTAAAGCTATTTGAATTTTAAAACAATTGAACAATGTAAATTATTAAGTATTACAAGTAAACACCAATTTTTAAGTACCTGTGATCAAAGTAAGTGTTCAAAATGTTCCCCTCCCATCGTCTGGCAATGTCCTAGGCGGTTGTAAAAGCCATCCACTGCATTTTGAAGGTAGTCACGAGGAATATCTTGAGCTTCTTGGACTATGAGATCTCTTAGGTGCGCCAAATCTCGAGGCTTAGTAAGATAAACCTTATCTTTGAGGTATCCCCAAAGAAAAAAATCCATCGGAGATAAATCAGGGGAACGGGCAGGCCACTCTACTGCACCACATCTTCCAATACATCTGTGAAGGAATATTGTATCCAAGTATTCTATAACATGGAGAGCAAAGTGTGATGGCGCTCCATCTTGTTGGAAATAAATTCTTTGAACCAAGAGGAATTCCTGAAATTGTATTGCAGGAATTATCTCATTTTGGAACATTGCTAGACACGAGTCACCATTTAAATTACCATTGATAAATAATGGGCCCATAATTTGATTTCCTATAATACCTGCCCAAACGTTAAGTTTCTGCGGATGCTGTGTATGACTCAATCTGCCACTTTCACATTCTAACATTAGTTGTGTTATTGGTAATAATTATTGATTCCTAGCTTTGATTACTACATTGTCATATAATGGGAGGGGAACATTTTGAACACTTACTTTGATCACAGGTACTTAAAAATTGGTGTTTACTTGTAATACTTAATAATTTACATTGTTCAATTGTTTTAAAATTCAAATAGCTATAACTACTGAATTAATCCACCTTTTGAAGTCCGGTTTGCGGCATTGTACTCTGCTGGACCGTCCCCCAAAGGGATTATCCGGTCGGTAATTGGGCAGATGTGTGCGTTACTATCACTAATAAACACGTGTGAACTTTGGTATTGCTTTCTATTGTGGTTCAAAAATTAAAAAAGAGGTTCCAGACTTAATTGTCACCCTGTATATATATATATATATATATATATATATTATATATATACAATATATATATATATATATATATATATATATATATATATAATAATTATCAGTACTGAGAGTTTTAAATAGTAAGTCAAGAAAGTAC